>NW_015557175.1:875992-889527 GCF_001515605.1 Sinocyclocheilus anshuiensis
ATATATATATGCGTATTATCAAGAAATTAAATACAGCTGATGATGATAAAATGGTTTTACAGTACCAGATACCATACTGAATAATGATATACCATGGCATTTATAAAGTACATATAATAATTCTAAGAACACCACTGTAATACCACAGCTAAATGTTAAAAATGGTAATAACGTGGTAACTCCAGTTACTTATTACTGAATGCCATTAAAACAGAAATTATAACTGGTTATCAAATTCTGAAGTTCCGGCTTGAAAGACATTCAGTGTTATAAAAAATGTTGGCACTCCAAATGTTCTGCGTGGCTCAATTTTGTCCGGTTTTGTCCATGTGAGGAATTTAATGGCAGAAGCAGAGCGCTGCATCAGTAGCACATGAGTGATGCAGCAGTTACACTGAAGAGCATGATCTGCCTTAATAATGCATCAGCGATCTGTCCTTCAGACACTGAGAAGACACTCACTGAGCGCTGACCCACACACACACATCTCATTTACTCCTTACAGTACACACTGAAATATGCTGATTACAATATACACTGGCTAGAACTTGACATGGTTTCATTCTGTCCAAAACAGGCAAACACAAGTGACTGTTTTTGATTAGGACCTGTGCACTTCTCATGATTTGTAACTAAGCTACAGCCTCAAAATATCGAAATCTTTAAAATCATTGGATGTTTCATGGCAAATATATAGAATTGTGGAAAAAACATTATATATATATATATATATATATTTGGTTTTGTTGTGGTTCTGAAAAAGAGAACCACAAAACTAGAAACTAGATTTTTACATTTTCTAAATGTAAACATTTTCCTAAATGCAAAACTCACTGTAATGGTTCTAGGGTGCTGTGAATATTTGGGTTTTCCATGTGGTTGATAAGGTCATTTTAACATGCTTTTTTGCAGTTGTTAAGGCATTTTGGGGATGTTTCTAGGTGTTGGCATGCTGTGGTGATTAATATAAAACAACAGAAATAGTGACTCTTGCCCTAGCAAACACCAAACCACATATTGCAAGTATTGCTATAATATGAAGACACTTAATGATCAAAAATGCCTAACTTTTCAACCCACCTTGTATGATTTTGTATAGTTGCATAGTTTAATATAATTTTTAGTATAGTTTTTAATATAATATAATATGATAAATAGGGTAAACAAACCTATTAAGCTCACCAAAATCTACATTGAGACATTTTTAGTGCACAAGATATTGGTTTCAGTATAAAAAGTTATGTTAAAATAAAAGATTAATCTCATACAAAAATATTTAATTTTATTTTAAATGACAAAAGCATTTCAATTAAGATATACATCATTAAATGCAAAAACTCTGGCTGTGCTTAATCAAGCAACAAGGCATCCAATTTTCCACTGATTTACAATCTGGAGAAGTTCACCGAGAAGTCTGCAGATTTGAGTCGACTGATTCCACAGAAAATCAATTAACTTAACTTAAAGTGACAAGCATCAGATAATATTTCAAGTCTGTTTATGAAGTATTTACATTGACGTTCAATGTGGAAGAGCTTAAAGAGAGCACACTGAGCTTAATGGGAGCAGAAACCATTTTTAATCAATTTCATGTAATATTTATTAAAATGACAAGATTTTGAAAAATAAATAATCTAGGTCATGTATTAAGTTATTATGAACAACTATTATTAACAATATCTATGAAATTATACTTTAATTATATTTCAATGCTTTTGCATTCACTCACAAAAATTGAGCTTCCTCAAGAAACTTTCTTGAAAAAACTTTTGCGCACCCCCTAAAAAGTTTGCATTCACAAAACTGGTGATGGAGGGAAAAACTCAATGCTATTTCAAGAACTCTATTTCAATGCTTTAGCAAGCAAATGCAACGTTTTTTCAGGGAAATGCAAAAGTTTTAGAAGAGAACACAACATTTTTGCAAATGATAGCTACATTTATCAGGGGACCTCAGTACTTTTGCAAAAGAATGCAAAACTTCTGCAAGCGCACAACATTTCTTGGGGAAACGCAAAATTGTTGCGAGCCAATGCAAAGTTTCTCAGGGGAACGCAAAATTTTTGCAAGTAAATGCAAAATCATATCCCTTTAGATTAGGGCTCCCTGTATTGTATTTCATTCTTATGCACAAAATTTAGCAATTTTGGTTAAGTTTAAAGTCAAGTCAAGTTAACAAAGTAATTGTATGTCATGTCAAAGCCATGTTTTGCTCTGTGTCTTATGACTCATTTAAGCCACATCGCGTGAGAAAGGGATTTTGTTGTTTTATAGCCCTGCTATTCAGACAACATTGGCATGATTACGAGTATGACATTGCTTTTATACAAACGTTTAATAAACAAGAAGTTAATATTGAGAAACTTACATTTTACTTCATCTATTCTTGCCAACAAAAATAGTTCCAAACGAAGACAAAAAATTGACTCTCACACATCAGAGCAACACAGAGAAGCAGCGTTTCGTTCCTAAATGAATCCATGTTATGACAGTATCAGTTGAGTGAATAATTCAATGACTCATTCATAAAGAGTGTAATGATTTAATGTGTAAAAAGCGTGCTGGAAAGTAACTGATTGTTACTGACTGTTTATTGATTACGTGATTACATATTATTCACACAATAGCAATCAGTTATTCATATTTTATTGACTCTCACTAAATCTTCTTTTCCACTAAACTCACAAAACCCCAGTTTGGTAAACCTTGACATCATGTAAAGTTCAATGCACTTCATGTTGTTAATAATAACGAACTGAATATAATTTCTTTCACTTTGTATTTTTATAGCAATATGGTTCAAGATTGCCCTATTTAAATCAATGTGATGAACGTGTAAGGTCAAAAGTAATCTAAAAGTAATCCAAAAGTAGTCTGATTAAATTACCTGAAATGTGTAATGTAATGGATTATGTTACTGACTACAATTTGGAATCAGTAACAGATTACAATTTGCAAGCAATCTACCCAGCACTGGTAAAAAGTCACTGAAACATTCCCTCTAATGCACATACTGACCAACACAATCTCATGGCAATTAGTAACTACTTTACGCTTTGGTGAATTGATGCCTAATTCGTATGAATTTGTACAAAATAATTTTCATACGATCTGCTTATGCACCACTGACAGTTAGGCTTGCTTTTTTCCTAAAAATCCTACGTTTCCTTACAAATCAGATTGCCACCCAATGTTTACTCCTGAGATTGGGTTGGACTGACAGTCTATGTGTAATGCGCAAACACAGTGAAAACTCAAAGGTCTGTATATCAGCACTCTCTAGGCCAATCAAAATCAAGGAGCAGAACTAACTGCTGACCGACACTATACACGACACAGCAAACATAAACTCAGCATTTAACTCCTCATGTAGCTGATAAAAAAGTAAGAACTGAGTGCTTATAACATGTAAAAGTGCACAGACGGAGGTGCAGCCTCTGTCTATGAGGATGGTCATGAAATATGCAGGAGAAAGCCATCACAGAACAAGAAGCCATTAGAGCTTCGTGGCTTTCTGAAATATTCATAAGACCAAACAGAACGCTCCTTCTTTTAGCTCAAAAGTTTATAAACACCTCACCAGAGAAAGATACACAATGTATAAAAAAAAGACTGGGATGCACATCACTCTTCTCGTCATCTCTTCCTTACACTTCACCTCTTCCACTTTGTTCCATAAGAACAGATACAGCAGAAAAGTACTCAAGAGATAGCCTGTTTTAAAAGTTTGTAGAAAGCGTTTTAGCTGTTTTCACTGATCCAAGAGTAGCTGAACCCTAGGTAGAACCTTCATGAGAGGACAATTTCCTGACTTCACCATCATAGTGTAGTTGTCTCAGAATGAATGAGAGGAAATGGATGTTGCTTCCATTAGACACTGCATGTACATTAGTGCCAGCTAGACTACACATCCACATTATCATCCGTTAGCATCAAACACTTAAGCCTGCATCAGAGCTGAACGACAATAACTACATTACGCCTGCCTCCTGGCCTTTATAGATTCAATTATATTTTATTAGCAAAACTACATGCAGATTTTCAGTGGATTGGATGTTTTTGTTGTTTCCAAGAATGTTCTGAAGGGAAGTGCATTGTCAAGAGTCTTTCCCAGAAATGGGTCTGCTCATTTATCTTGACTGGAACATAGAGAGCATGATGGGACGAAATTCACTGGCTGTGTCTCAAAAACTAGTGTGCCGCCTACTCAGACAGGATTTTTGGGCACCATTATGCAGTGCTTCCATTGGCTTTCCAAAAACTCAAAAAGTGGCACAGTAGTGCCAAAAGCTTGGTGACTAAATGAGCAAATCATTACAACTGCATATTCAAGTCTCAGGTGCTAACTAACAACATGGGTCGTTTTTTTCCCTGCCATAGTTGCCTTTGGTTTGCACCACTTGTAGTGTACTTCCAACTTTTAAAGTATATTTGCAAAAAACTACTTGCAGATAATATTAATGAAACAAAGTATACTTAAAGAGTGTGCATGTTCATGACAGTTTCTTAGCACACTTATGTACACTTTAAGACATGCACTTTTACTTCAAAGTACATTTTAAAGCATTATGTTTTAATAATCTTTTGTGGTGCTTTTTTTTCATTTTAATGTGCTGACTAACATACTATACTATAAGTGATTATAATTGTAACTGTAGTGAGTTATTTGATATTACATTTGAAATTAATACATTTTAAATGTGCTAAACTGCAACTTCATCTTTACAAATGCGTCCTTCCAAAAATATCTGAATACATGCTTCAATAGTAATCATATTAAAGTAGATTTTAGTTTACTATAAATGCTTGTCAGTACATTCAGCAGTACACTTTAACCATATTTCAATATACAATAGAAATAATTATGAATTACATATAAAGATGTACTAAAGTCCTACTGAAGTGAGTAAAAAAATGAAGGTAAACTAATTGCATTTAATATTAATTTAAACTATATATAAAAAAACATTTAATTGTAAAAAACAAGCAATTAAGTTTCCGGAAACAGTTAAAAATATCACTTAAGAAAATTACTTTAAATTATAGGCCTATTATCGCCATAGTACTCATATTAAAATTATGCTTCAAGTCACCTTTATTTGTACAATACTGTTTTTTTTCCTGAGTCAAACAGGAAAAAAGTTTGTCAATAGTGCAGTGTACTTCAGTGTACTTCTGTTTCACACAGAGGTGTAAAGTATTGGAGTAAATGTAATTAGTTACTGTACTTGAGTATCTTTTCGTTTACTTTGTAGTTGTACTGAGTATCAAAGATATTAGCAACTTTTACTCTTTACTTCACTACATTTTTGAATGAGTATCTGTACTCTTTACTCCACTACATTTGAAATGAGTGTTGCAGTTACACATTACATTTTGCATGGACCTAGCTTTTTCTGCAGCAGTTTATTTCTGCTACAAAAGACGTGATACTGCCTATTACAGGTCACTGAAAGTACTGCATCTTGTGCGTTTTTCCCTTGCTCACCCAAACTTGTCAACAAGGCTGCGTTATGTGAATGCAAGTTCCTTAGCAAGTAGTTGTGAATCGCAGGTGTTTTATATATGAGATGAGGACATGACTGCAGCCGGCAATGAGGCCCAAACCAGCACATCCACTGAAAGAAGGCTTCGGCTTTTTAATTTTACTTAACATTATTCTATTTATCCATTATACTGATGAGACCTTTTTGAAAGATATTGTTTTTGTTTGTTTGATTGTTTGTTTGTTTTGTAATTTTAAGGTGTTCAGCTTTATTTTGGTTTTAGAAAATAAATCAACTCTTTCTTGTTTTTGTTTCATGCTCTCTGTGCCTTGCCCTGGACTTTTATGTCACTTCCTGTCTCCCGTGGTCTTTGTAGTCAGTCCTTTGGTTTTTGGCTTATTGTTTCTTCTAGTTTTTCCATGAAATACCAGCACATAGATCCTTGCCTCTGCCTGTTTTCTGCAGCTTCTCCACAACGACTAGTGCATCTTTGAGCCTATATTTAGTATAAGTAAAATACTTAAGTACTGTTAAAATCAGATACTAAGACTTTTACTCAAGTTGTTTTGGAATTGGTGACTTGTAACGTGTAGTGGAGTAATTTTCACTGGCCGCCCAAATGTTCACGCAGAGAAAGAAGGCGTAACTTTTAGTCTCGCTGTAGTATTGTTGCTGCCATGTCATGAAGGCGCTGTGTGCTTCGTTGTGAAAGCTCAGCTCACTCTATCCCGGCCTCAGCGCACGCTAAGCCGGGGCTTCCCCTCACGCTAGGCCGCTGTGTGTTTCGCTGTTAAAATCAGATACTCGTAAGACTTTTACTCAAGTTGTTTTAGAATTGGTGACTTGTAACGTGTAGTGGAGTAATTTTCACTGTAAGGTATCTGTACTTTTACTCAAGTATGGTTTTTAGGTACTCTTTACACCTCTGGTTTCACAAGGGCTAAAACATGCTGTTAAAAGTGCTAGATATAAATAAAAGTGACTTGACTTTACTGATGAAACAAACAGGTCCCACAGCAAACCGTTGTCCATCACAGACTTTTGTCCAGCAATCTCTCATCTCTTGGAAAAGAAAGAAGGTAAATCTACATCAGCGCACGAGACACATGGACGCCTTGCATCATGCTCTCCGATCCCAAAACCGCTACAAAACACAGCAAATGAAATTACACACAGTGACAGCAGGCTTTAAATTCTGCTATGTATAGACGAACCGCATTTTGTACATGAATCTTTCTCGAGTAGGCTACAAAGAAAGTCAAGGGCGTAACTGTTTAACAGGCGATAATGAAACGAGCAAACCCTGACCAAAGTGTCATCATCACTCCCGAGGCGCATTCTGCCTAAACAAGCGCGAGGATACACCTTAAAGAGGCCAGTCAACGAGAAACTCTCCGTTTAGCACCATGTATTGATAATTAAGCGTTATGCCAGATAATCGTCGCACTGGCGCACACGCGCTCGCTCGCGCCTTACCTGGATGCTGCACGAGATTTCGGAGTCGTCGAGCAGCCGAACCGTGCACTGGACCTCCTGCGCGAGGGAGGAGACGCTCGGACTCCGGAATCGAAGCATTTTCATGGCTCTTGGTTCCGCATAGCAAAGCAAAAAAGCCCTTTGGTTTGGGAGAGGAGCACGGGGTGTCGGTTACGCGTCGCTTAAGCCGCCAGTGGAGAGGAGGAAAGAGAGATGTGGCGTTATATGACCGGGAGAACGATCCCCCTTTTTGCTTCTCTCTCCCTCTCTTCGTCCCGCACACACACGCGCTCGCCCCTGCCTCCCTCCATCAGTTCAGTCGCATCAGCAGCTTCACCTGGAGCGAGCGAGCACACCGTGTGTTGCCATAACAACGCGAGTTACAGTACGGTCTCCGCCTCAATTTAATAGTTACTACTAAGCCTACTACTTGTGCTACCGCAAACCCATACTAAATTCAAATGGGATCGAGCTTTTAAAGTATTTATTTGGTTGTTTGTTTGTTTCACTGTGGCAACAAAATGTGAAGTAGTATGTTTAGTTTTGCTGTAAAATATAGGAATGTTTAGTTATGCATGTTGCTGCATATTAATTAACTAATAATGATAACCACGATCATAGAAAACCTACAATTTTAAATATGATTTTTTTTTTAGACCTAAAATAACAAATACGAAAATAGATCTGAAAATGTCATGGAAATTTCTATAGCCTATGAAATTGCATCATGAAAGGTTTTGTAAAAAAAAAAAAAAGTTTTTAAAATCCTTATCAATTAATCCTGAACATTTCTTAATTTTAGCCAATGCCAGCATCCAAATATGCAAGTAAAATGAGAAGAATGCGTTAAATTAATAATTCGTAAGATTTGTCGCCACCTACTGGCGCAGCGATGTAACCTGCAGAAAAATGTCCAACACTGATGCAGACTTTCACTAATGAAAGACTTTCACTAGTGAAACACTAATGAACATTAATGAAATATGCACTTTATTTTCTTAAGCAGCTTTCTAAAGTCCTTTTGTAGGCTAATGTGTGTAATGCATCCAAACGACTTGTATATTGGACATCAAATTTTCACTAATTAAATAAATCTAACATTTTTATTATTTAATTTTAAAACACTCATAGAATATGTACACGTATACACATATATATATATATTTTTTTTTAATCTGAAATAACTTAATAAAATAACAAAAAAAAACAGTATTATTATTAGTAAAATTATTTTAAAAAGTAAAAAAACAAACAAAAAAAACATTAAACAGGATACATTTATACAGGATTTGTAATTTCATGGTTTTATGGTTAACATTAAAGTCAGCATAATTGTATTGCTGTAACAACTGTTGTAACTGCCAGTTATTACTTTAACAGAAGTATTACTTCAAGCATACTTTTCCATGTATGTTTATAGTTTAACCTCATTAAGACATTTAAAAACATTGACAATGTGCAAATACATTGTATTTTCAGTGCCTTTAAAGTACCAAAAATTTATCTTAATCCCTAGGCTAGCATGCATATGAACATGAAATATAAAGTGTAACTAGATCAGACGTAAAGTGACAAAATGTGTCAGTTTCAAGCATAACCTCTTAATTTAATCAGTGCTTTTATCAAGTATTTCCTGCTCTGAATATTATGGATTTATTGACTGAAGTAAACGGACTGAACACTGTGAATACATTCATTACTTAAAAAGATACTTGGCGAAAATGAAATAACAGTCAGTTTCAAGCATAAACAACCAACACACTTTGAAAAAGTAGATTAGCATCTTTATTGAAAAGACCTCAGGATTGTATGCCTTTGATTCATAGTGCAGAGAACAGAAGTGGATTTAAGTGTAGAAGCAGAACTTCGGTTCCTCTCACGAGTCACTGTGATCAGGGTAACAGAAGTACGCAGCAATAAGCAGGAGTATGTGTGTGACGGTGGTAGTTCGGTTAAGAGTGTGTGGTGTTTCGAACAGACATTAAAGGCATTAGCAGCTTGACAAAGGAGGTGAAACATTCAAGCTGTCTGTCTTCTAACATGAATCTTCATCCGTCCCCGTCTGATGCTTTTTTACCCTTCCGGTTCCCCTGCAAAACACAAAATACAAAAAAATTAATTTAGATTCTGGTGATGTCGTGTTTGTTTTTTTTGCTGTAGGATATCATAAACTGAACCAATGTTATGCTCATTAAAAAAAAAATGTTTTAAGCGTATATATATATATATATATATATATATGCTGATTTAAATACAAATTCTCTGTCATTGTGATAGTCCCAGCAGGTTTGGATGTTCCGTACCTGATGTTTCGGTTGCTCTGACTGTAGGCCCTTCACTTTTGACCTCTCTTGCTCCAGAGATGTGTGTAATTGTGTCACCTGGAAAGAGGAAACACATTTTGTTCCACAAAAATATCACAGCAACACAACACTATGATTGAGGCTAAAGCTGGTCTATCCAGTGAATGAGTGGATGTGCAGACACACACCTGCGAGGACAGCTCTTCTTTAATGTTCTGGAGCTCCTCCACCTGCAGCAGAATTTCAGCTTTGTCCTTCACTGAATATAAAGAAAGCTGAATAAATACCAAGAACGAATGCTAGGCTGCAGTATGTCAGGCTTGTATGATATTCTGCACTCACTCTCTCCCTGTTGAAGCATTTTAAGCAGCTGAGCGTTTCTGGCCTTCACTTCCTTATATCTTTCCTGAAAAGAATAAAGACAATTAGTAAACACAAACATGCTGAAATCTTAACTCTTAAAGGGGTCCTAATTATGCTTTTTCACTTTTTTAATTTTAGTCAGTGTGTAGTGTGTATGTTTGGGCATTAAAAAGATCTAGAAAGTTACAAATCTCAAAGTCCACTCCAAAGGGAGATATTTAGTTTTAAATAAATCCCTTTTCAAGAACTACAATGAACGGCTCGTTTGGACTACAGCGTTTGTTTTCCGGGCTTTGTGATATCACAAAGCGGCTCATTAGAATATCATTACAAATAACTCCCGCCTACAGAAATTAGAATGGTTGGGGGGTGGGGAGGTGCGAGGTTGTGGTTAGAACGCTTGGTTGAGTGACTGCATCAGACGAGACGACGACGAAGAAGAGCTGCTGCAGAGTTAGTGCATACGCTGTTTTTTTTCACCTCCGTGCCCAAACGTCTTTGTTTGGGCTTCCAAAAGCGGATGATGTCAGGAAACAGTGGTTGCAATTTATGTTTTAACTCTGTTCCTGAGCATTATAACCCCAATTTGCTATTGTGTGCTGTGCATTTTACTGAGGACAGCTTCCACAACACGAGTGAGTAGTGCCGGATTCACCAAAAGCTTTTGTTGAAAGACGAAGCAAGGGGCGGGGCAGTACTGAAACACCGTCTAAGCTGTTCGCCAATCACAACGCACTGGGACAGCTAACCAATCACAACACATTTTGTTTTTCGGAAGGAGGACCTTCATCAAACCCGGAACTAATCGAGCCGTTTGTGCCAGCCTGGGGAGAAAGGTATTTTAATAATGTAAATTATGTGAAAAATAATGCGTTTTTCGAACCACCAAGCATGAGAGCATGTTCTAGTACACCCCCAAAAAAAAAAAATCAAGACTTTGTAAAAGAGCATAATAGGACCCCTTTAAATCACAGCGAGTTGTTAATTTAGCATTAGTCAAAAAGACATTCAAGCAGAACATCAAAACCATCACAAGTTATTTATCACCTTAATAATCCAAAATGTATTTCCTTATGACAAACACTCTGCCAAAAATCTAAATCAGCCTTAATATTGAAATTAGTATCGACACCTAATTGAAACTTTTCATGATTAGTTCATCACTGCAGTCGTAAACTTAATCACAGTTGTTCTTCAATTAATTGTGCAGCCCAGTGACAGTTAAATGAAAAATATGCATTTATTAAAAAACAAAACACAAACCTGATGTCTATTGCATATGCAAATGTTCTTTGGAACTCTAATAAGAAACAATCTCTCCACACCACAACATCTCACCTCCCATTGTGAAATTGTCTTTTTCAGCTTTACAATTTCCTGGTCTTTTTTTTCCAGTTCATATTTTAACTGCTCAGTTCTCACGTCCTGGGGGTTTTAAGAAAGAAAACAAGAAGAAAAATGAGCTTCATTCTACATTGCGGTACAACAGCCTTGTACACATCCTGCACATTTTTGAGTTTTTTTTCTCTCTCTCTCTCGTATCTGGCTCAAGAAGAGTGAATGAGTGAGTATACTGGCAGAAGTCTGACCTGCTCCTGCTCTGAGGAGGTGTTGACCTCATGGCCGGCGCTGTTGCTGTACTGCTCTCTGTGCTTGTCACGCTGGACGATCCGGCTCACATCGTCCTCTAGCTGGTTGAAAAACTTGTCTTCACGCAGCTCTGGATTCACAGGCTTCGAAAGAAAAATCAGGAAGATGAAACTGCAAATCATCAGCATGTGACACACTGTATGATGCTTGATCACAAGCAGAAATCATGAAGCGTTTTGAAAACCCACAAACGTGTTGATGCCAAGGGACCCCCTTCCTAAAATGTAAAGAAAACTATTTTTTCATGTATAAATACATGTATACTAGTGTTGTTATTGTTAATTAAAGCTAAAACTATTACATCTACATTTATTCATTTAGCAGAGGCTTTTATGCAAAGCGACTTACAAATGAGGAATATATGATTTAACAAATGATTTATTATAAGAAATGCTAGCAATACAAAGTTTCAAAGTTAGAAGGAGGAATAGTTATAGTAAAAGCATACAAGTCAGCAGGATTCCATAAAGTGCTCATAGAAAATAAAAACTCTAATTCTAACCTAAAATGCATTTTTATTAACTAAAATAAAGTTGAAATAAAATAAAATAAATATTACATGAAAAACTTAAATGATAATAAGAAATGTTGCCTTGGCAAGTAAGTGAAATAAAGTAAGTTTAAAGGGATAGTTCACCCAAAAATGAAAATTACCCCATGATTTACTCATCCTGTGTGTTTATGACTTTCTTCTTTCAGACGAAAACAATCAGAGTTATATTAAATAATGTTCTGGCTCTACCAAGCTGTATAATGGCAGTGAATGGGTGTTGAGAGTTTGAAGTCCAATTAACTGCATCCATCCATCATAAAACTACTCCACACAGCTCTGGAGGTAGGGCTGGGTGACTTTTCAGATTTTATCGATTAATTCCATTTTTTTTTTATGTTTTGCCACGGTTTTATTTTTTAATAAAGTAATCACGATTTTGAATAGAAATATTACCAAACGTTAGAATTAGACACTTCGACAATATGGCAATTATAACAGTAAAGAGAAAACAATGATCCAACCGCATGTCAGCGCATGTGATTATCCGCTCACGTAAGGTGCCATTCACACAGAATGCGCTTTTGTGTTGACAAAGATGCGACGCGGGCAGTGGAATAGGAAAAAAATGCAGGACGATGGGAGTTGAGTTGATCTTCTTCTGACTTGAGCGCCGCGTTTTCAGAATTCTGTTTCATGTAGAGACGCTGCAAGAGATGCGAGTGCAACAGTCAAACGCGTCCATGTTTACATAGAAAAAACAATGTTATTGTTACTTCATGTGTGGTGCACTTGGAATTTTCTTTAACTAGAGGATTAATAAAGAAAAAGTTACTTGAATCATGTTGTAGTTACATTTTCAAGTTAAAAATCGTAAAAACCGAGAGCTAGCACTATCCAGAGGATTAATAAAGGCCTTCTGAAGCGAATCGATGCATTTGTGTACGAAAAATATCCATATTTAAAACTTGATAAACCGTAATCTCTAGCTTCCGCTGCGCGTTCACAAGAGAGTGGCGTTCCAGCGGATGATGTAGGACGTATGTGTAGCATAAGCTCCAGTGAGAAGTGACGAACACGAAAGCGCAGCGGAGAGAGCAGAAAACACCGGTCACGAATTAGAAGTACAAAAAGAGGATTTTAAAGAAAAACGTTGGAGGATTTTGATATAAGCCAAGAGGAGACTGGTTTTCCTTTGCTGTAAACAAAACTACGCCCAAGTCCTACCTCATCCGCCGGATGTTACTCTCTCATGAACGTGCGTACAACAGTTTGCGGAAGCTAGAGATTACAGTTTATCAAGTTTTAAATACGATTGTATTCGTCTGAAAGAAGAAAGTCATACACACTAGGGATGGGCATTCCAAGCAAAAATAATATTCGAAAATCGCATGGGTATTATTCGATCATTATTCGAAAATCACACCCCTCCCCTGCATGCACACGCAAACACCCATAAACTGAGAGAGACGGCATTCACACATTCAATCTGTATGATAAACTGTTTAACTCAGAAGATAGGCTACCTTAACGCAAGCCATATAATGATTGTAACGTGCTGAAACATATTAAAAATGAACTGCTCATAAGGCTAGGAGATTTCCATTTAAAAAATGGAACCCCTAAAGGGAATAGATATGAGATGGGAGGAAAAATATGAAGAGTTTGATTCCACAACGTGATAAACGCCATTTTTGTTTTTAAATTGAGTTTCCGCCAAAATCAGTATTGTATCTGGTCGGTATTGAAAAGTCCATTTTTAATTTTA
>NW_015557175.1:889645-903206 GCF_001515605.1 Sinocyclocheilus anshuiensis
TAATTTTATTCTGTCATGTTTTCTCCCTTTTTTTTCCAAACCGCGACAAACGCCAGTCTCCCTTTTCTGCATAATGCGATATATCCGCTCAACCAATCACAGCACACCATTCCACACACTCTAGACAGTAATGGCGGCGCTTTGAATTCACCCGGCATCCTAGTTTTCCTCATCTATTTTGTACTTTGTGATCAACAAACAAACTTATGCGCATCTCGTGATTAATAGTAAATCTCCATCACGTGCTTTCAGATGGAGCGGCATTTAATACACAGAGACGTAGATCACTGTAATATCGCATTCATAATTGCAGATGAGTCTCATTCAATTATGAACGCGATATTGTGTAGCTTGTCAGTGTAAGTGTTTTTATTAATGCCATTAATGTTTTTGTTAATACAGCACTAGTCAACTAAATGAATGTAACATGGCAAAGATGAATGCACTTTTGAAAGTTGAATGTAAGGGAAATGTCATTTTGGAATTTCTGTGGTTTAATGTGATATTGTTGTTCATGTATGTTCATGATGAAATTTTCTTTTATTGTTGTAATTAATTTATAGCATTAACAAGACGACCCGTTGAATTGATTTTGGGAGCGATGACTGATTGAATGTATTTTTAGTCCAGTGCATGCATATAAGATTAGTATTGACCAAGTTCAGATGGATTTATAGCGTTTTGGAACCAAACTCTTCATATACTTCAATATCTTCTGTCGAAATTATATCGTTGGGTAATTATAATGTATATAAACTGCGGGCATCAGGGAGCCGTTATTAATATGTGGGGACATTGAAATCGCTTTTGAACGCGCGCTTGTTTTTTTACTTTCACTTTCGAGATTCGTGATCACACGTACGTACGGAGCAGCACTCTGCAGTACTTACCACACATTTTACAAGATTAGATGTTTGTCAGTGGTGCTCAGGATCTGCAAATCATTCGCCATCATCCTATCAGTCATCTCTCTTTACTCTGTTTTTGTGGTAAGTAAAATGTTATGTACTGTAATGTAACAGGCTACCGTTAGCAAGCAGCTAACCATTTCCCTTTATGGCGCTTTTCCACTGCGTGGTACGACTCGGCTCGGTTTGCGTTTCCACTGCAGTTTAGTATCGCTTTAGAGTGGGCGGGATTATTCACATGTCGTTATAGTTGCGCCGCCTCTACTGCCGCGACTCCTGAAAAACGTTTTAATTCCACATCGCCCCATCAAGCTCTCGCTGGATCCGCTCCTCTGCTATCAATGAGAGGAACGTCTGTACTTCCTCAACAGACAACGAAACAGCCACGTTTTGTTGTTAAAAAAAGGTGCGCTCTTACAAAACGGTTGCGTTCGATCCTTCGCTGGCTTGCTGATTTAAATCTAGCGGTTCTGTTGTGTTTGTGGTAGAGGTCTGCTATCCCGAAATACTTTAGGAAAAATGTAAAAATTTACTTTAGGGTTTCGGGTTGGGTTCGGGTTAATGTTTAATAAATAGCTTCGGGTTGGGCTCGGGTTTATAGCTAAACTAAAACTATATGCAGTAGGCTAGGCTACGCTGCTTTCAGACGCACACACATTACTGCACATTATTGCACACGACAACACAGCACGGAAACTTTTATTAGTAAAATAGCTTCGACAGGCTACTGACTCGCAACGTTATATTTCTCTGCAATGAGGGGGTAAAATCGCTGTTTTTCAAGTAACTAAGCCTCATTGCTTGTAGAGAGACGCGCAGACGCAGGTTCACACACGCAACTTTCAGCCCTCTTTCTCTCTCGCTAATTCAAATAAATGATATAACTAATTAATTCAAATAAATGCGATCTTACCGCACTGCATCTCTGTGTCTGATTTAAAGCAGGCCGAATGCTAACGAGCCTAACTGACGAAAATGACCATAATTTGCACGATGGAAGAATTATCGTCTTTTCGTATACAACCATTCAAAAACTCGGTCAAATTTATGTGACCGCTGCACCTGATGTTCATAAACTTTCATAACTGGTAATAAGTGTTTTTTTATTTTGCCTTGTGAACTGGCCGAGCCTTAATGATTTGTTTCTTTACATGTATTTGTTTACTGACCGTTGCATGCAATCGTGAAATACAGCATTTTTTTTTTAAATTGGCTATTCGTTGTGGGGAAAAAAAATAAAAGATTTCGGGTTCGTGCTCTAAATTTAACTGTGCCGCTCGGGTCGGGTCAGACGATCTCGGGTAGGGGCCGGGTTCGGGCTTCAGTTTAAAGCACGTGCAGACCTCTAGTTTGTGGCGCAAGTTCAGTGACGCAGGTAGTGACGATTCTCTCCGGCCAATCCGTGATCAGCAGAGTTTACACGTCACGTTTTGGTAATGGTACGGTTCACATGGAACCTCAACCGACGTGGTGCTAAAAAAAGTACCAGGTACCAGGTACTGTACCCAGTGGAAAACCCCCCAAAAGTGAACCGTACCGAGCCGTACCGTGCCATACCATGCAGTGGAAAAGCACCATTAGAGGCTCCGTAGAACGCGTTATTTGTTTTCCGCGCCTTTCTGAATACGGATTCAGCCACACCTCTAACCCAGTCGGGGGTGTTTGCGGTCCGCACAGAACTCTTATTTGACATCGTCCCAAGTTACTGTAACCGTTATATGCTACACAAGTCTTTTTTTAATGCCACGCAAGTCTACAGTGTGCGCGTAAGACAATGTGTTCTTCTGTTGTCTTTGACAGCTTTTAAGTGTGTTATTGGCAGCGCCACCCTCTGCTTACATGAACGCATCACCACCGCATCAGCACGGAAAACATGGGGAGATTTTTTAAGACAATAATCGTACAACCTATTCGATATTCTATAATTAAATCAACTAATCAGAAACTCGAAAATCGTGACACATCCCTAATACACACCTAGGATGGCTTGAGGGTGAGTAAATCATGGGGTAATTTTCATTTTTGGGTGAACTATCCCTTTAAGCTTAAGCACTATTGCTAAATTACTAAAACTTAAATATTAATTTAGGCTAAATAGAAATATAAAAATAAAATAGAAATAAAAAAAGACAAAAGCTAATAAAAATGAGAAAAGCACAAAATTAATAAAACTTCAATTAAAATTAAAATATACAAAAAACTAATTAAAAATATTAATAAATACTACAACAGTATATAAATAATACTACAATAACACTATGTAAGATTTATATGGAGTAATTTGATTTTACAAAGACAACGTTTCCAAAATTAAGATATATAAATTATCAGTATATTAATATATATAATTCTATCATTTATTATATTATAAAAGATTTGTATAATATTATAAACAATTTATATAATTGTGCCAAAGACAAAGAAAGTTAATAATAAATAATAAATAATTAATACATTTAATAATTGAAATATTATCTGGAGAATATTTATTCTGTATTAAAATTACAGTATATTTTTTTTAACTCACTATTAAGATGAATATAAGATGTATAAACTTTATTTTTATTTATTTTTTTAAGTAAAAAGTTATCATTGAAGACTAGTTTTTAGAACATGGGACATCAAATTTATTCATTTTGTTAACGCATTAAACATTATCTTAAGTTAACACATTGACAGCCCTAAAAATACATGTTGTAAAACTATTTTTCCTTCAAATTTTCTGAAGTACACCCTTGTGGCCCTCTGGGTGTTTCAGATCCTCAGAGCAGCCTGAGCTTGTATGTCCATATTAATCACTCACCTCTCTGTCAGGCTTCTTGCTCAACTGATCTGTAATAGAGAGAGTCAGTCAGAACAGCAGTACAGTAACAGTGATTTGTCTCTGATGATAAGACCCCAGCATTCTCACCCACGCCACCCTCCTGCTGGAAGTCTTTGAGAGATACAGTGACTCGTTTGTCCTTGCCCTGCTGATTCTTCTTTCTGTCCTTCTTTCCTCCTGCTTTTGCTTTTGGTGATGCCGTCTCTGTTCTTTCAGCATCCTTGAGAGATTATAACATTACACATTAAAGAGCATGTACTGCCTTTTTGGAGAAAAAAAAAATAGGAAAATGCTAAAGTAAGAATTGAAATAGCTGATATTATTGCACAATATGGTTGCACAATCAACTGCAGTTATTGTATTACATCAATTGATTAAAGACCTCTTGATTCCAGCATCTCACTGTAACCACAAGAGGGAGTATTTACACTTGTCACTACATTTTAAAAAGCAAGAAATGAACCTCCACAAGTATGAACATGTAGCACATTGATGAGTTGGCAATGTGGAGGTATGAACAGTAGGCTGGTGCTAAATTAAAGAAATTGAATACCTATAATTTAAATTTAATTCTGTTCGTCAAACTACTGTATGGCCTTAAAAATAATTTATTGTACTGTAATATTTGACCAATTCTTTTAGCCCAGCAGTGTCCACTTCCACTCACTTTCTTCATTGTATCAGCCAGCTCTTAATACATTGTGTTTCATTCTTGAGCATCAGGGAATGCTTTCACCATTTGAAATATTCGTGGATGAGTCCATGAATTGTCCTCAGTGTGAAAAGATAGATGTCAAAATCATACAGTCATTGTTGGAAAGAGGTCAAATATGTAGAAGATGCTGGAAAACTAAGGAATATATGCTGGACCTGGAGGATTTTTTTTCTGAAGAACAGCGGGCGACAAACAAGGGACTCATCAACAACTATCACAAAAAAAAAAAAAAAAGGAAAAGATCATCCAGGTCATAACAGTATTAATGGGGTCATGAATTGAGAAATCAACTTTTACTTGAGCTTTTGATATATAAGAGGTCATCGTACTAAAAGAATATCCTGTAAGTTTCAGAACTGAAAACGTCCTTGTTACTGAAATAAAGCTTTTATTGACATCAGGCCCAGCGTACGCCAGATCCTGGAATGTGCCTACCTATGACGTAATAGATAGATTAAACTCCGCCTCCACAGAAGAACATCAATGCCTAATTCTGTAGCCCCACCCACTGATTCACGCATGACATAGTAGGCAAATAACGTAAGTGGTGCTAAACCGGATCGAGCAACCAAGCAATAAACATGCCGTTAAAGATTGCAAAATATTGTGCAGTGCCTGGTTGTGGAAGAACACAGTTGCTGCATAACCTTCCTTCGGATTAAAATATTAGGAATGCGTTTTTTAACTTTACTTTTAATGAAGTTCCAGGTCAAGCGAGTAAAACATTGAGCGTTTGTTTAAAAACCGTTTGTTTGAGCGATGAGATTAAAAAGCAATGCTGTGCCGTCAATACTGGATCCGACAGGAATGGTGCAGCACACTTATGTGAGTAAAATATATTTGTACTGTGTCACTATTGCTTTGTTAGATTGCTTGATATGTCCTGATTATGTGTATGTGTCTAAAGTCACAGAAGGCTCCAACTATGAAGGACGTAGCTTGTCAAACAGGCACACAGAAAGTAGTTTACTGTTCAAAACTGTTATCCAATCACAGCAGTGGGCGTTTACTTCCAAGTCTTCGATGCGGCACGCCCATAAAACCAGCGTTTCTCCAGCCGGCCTCAAAACCAGGGTAGAAAACAGCCTATTACTTATTGATTTTGATGTTTTTGAATGTTAAAACCACACGAATGTCATAAGTGGACCTCAGACAACAGTATAAGATAATTAAAAAAGCCAGTTCATGACCCCTTTAAGATTCAAAGGAATGTAACCTTCAGAGCAGTTCAGTTATTTGCAAGGGGTATGTAACCTTATGAACAGAAGTATTATCACTGCTATTTTGTTGCTTAATATTGTTGTACAAACCGTGATACATTTTTTTAGGATTCTTTTATGAATAGAAAGTTTAAAAGAACTATTATTGAATTTTTTGGTAACATTATAATTGCCTTTACTCTCACATTTTAAGTATTTTCTTTCAAAATATAAACATTTCATCAACAGGTGTACACACTCCACTGACATGCTTCATTTCAGGAAGACGTGCACTGCACAGCCCCAAGTATAATTATGTGGTAGAAGGTAAACAAATCATTATGTCAGGAAAAATATGGTTTCATTTGAGAATGAGCTAACTAGGATCTAAATGAAGTTCTTAATAGTAACCTGTGTGTGTGCAGCATAAAGAAAGCCAATTTAGTGATCGACCGATATTGATATTTTATAGCCGATGCCGATGCCAATTATTTGCATGTTTATGTACCCGATAACCGATATGCAGAACCGATATTTATTTACTGTTATAAAGTAAATAAATGACTGAGTTTTATTTATAAAAAGCATCAACAGCAACAACACTAATATTAACAATAAGCAAAATAAATATAGAATGTCTAATGTTTTCAAATGGAGCAAATAAAGGACAGGAGTCATATCAACTTCATTTTAAACTACAAGTTTTAGTAGGTTTATAAGCTGTTTAATAGCTACAGAGTCAAGAATAATTCACTGAATAATATTCTCTGGAATATTGGAATATAACAAACAAAACATCGTATTTTTTATGGCATTTCTCAACTGGAATGTTATATCAGAATTATTAATAATGTTTTTGTCCTTCTAGATTATGAAATGCCTGCTGACAGCGCGGTTTATCTATGCATTTACACAGAACTATGCTCAAACTGCGATCGCTCGCGGAGATAATAAATAATTAATTTCCATAGAGTTGTATTTATTTAGATGTTTATTAGCGAAATAATGGTTATATAGTACATGTTAATACAATTTAGGGTGTTTTAAACAAGTGAATCTTGTTAAAAGTTACATGCGGTGGCCGTGCTGGAGCATTTCCTGAGCATCAACCGCATCAACCCGGTGAGTGAACAGCAATATGAAAGCGGCTTCACGAGACTAATGATGAGCAAATATACAACAGAGAGAGAATTCAATTCAGCGCTTTTATTTCCAACATGCGCTCATTCATGGCTGTATTATTTAACTCATGCAAATTTACGTCTTTATTGGGAGAGGATCTTGACGGATTATCTACGTGACTCCGACTTCACGAGACTAACGATGAGCAGACAACAGAGAGAGAATTCAATTCAGCGCTTTTATTTCCAATATGCACTCATTCATGGCTGCATATTATTTAATTCAGGCAAAGTTACGTCTTTATTGGGACAGGACTTGACGGATTATCTTACGTGACTTACGTGAGTTGGTCTCGATTTCTTAGAGCCAAGCTGCATAAACTACATATCAGGCATTTATATAATGCATCTAATTTGTGCATAAATGGCTGTTATGTTAAATAAAGTTTACTAACTATAGCAACTATATCAAGTACCTGCACGCCGTTGTTGTTGTCTCGTCTCCCCTCAGACGCGCTGCAATGGCGATCCTGCACGCAATTCTCAAAACGCCGACAAGATGGCTGCGTTTATCGGTGAATCCGATATTACAAAACCGATATCAGATTATGGTAAAATGCTTAAATATCGGGAAAAATATCGGGAAATCCGATATATCGGTCGATCTCTATATATATTTGTGATGTACTTCATGTTATTTCTATATCTTTTCAGTTTCACAGTTTTTCATTTTATATTCATATTGTACGTATATCTATTTATACCTTACTTTTTATTTTATATTGTTTTCTGTTAAAGTTGAATCTATACTGTGTGCTGTATCGTTATCGTGGGTTAGAGAGGAGATGGTCTCCACTTCAAGCTCACAGGATACTGTTGTGGAGCAGTAATTTTCCACTGCCTTTCCTAGTTATAAAAACACGTGGTGAATTATGATTATATGATATTCAGTTATACCATTACTTTGATTCTTGCTCTTCCCCTGTCCACCTCTTCATCTGATAAAAGAGTTACATGACAAGGTATTGACTGCTTTGAACATCACACCAATATCTGATATTTGGGGCAATGACATGACACTCATTTTTGTCCTGTGTTTTGATTTCATTTTTTAATGAATTGTATATTGATTTGTATTTTTTGGGGTGGAGTTTAAGGCATAAAAGTAAAAAAATGTAATGATAATATAACTGTCCTGATATGATGTGAAAAATATAAATAACAAAATATTGAAACTTCCTCTCTAACTTAAATAGTTAAGTATAATATTTTGTTATCTTATATTATTTTCTTTAATCTTTGAAAAATATCGATTTTTTTAAACCCTACTGGCTCCTGGACTCCTGCAGATCGTGGGCAAAGCATCTTAAAATATTAGATCATTTGACTTTATGAGAAGACAAGGATAGTTCAGGTTGTAAAATAACAAACCAGAATGGTATGTGTGAATTAAAGGGGTCATATGATGCGATTTCAATTTTTCCTTTCTCTTTGGAGTGTTACAAGCTCTTGGTGCATAAAGAAGATCTGTAAAGTTGCAAAGACTAAATAATGTTCTTTTTAGCAACATCATATGACCCCTTTAATAAAACCTTTGAAAATGTGATTTTACTTTTAACTTGACACAACATGACATTTTTAGAGTCATTCAATTCAATCTTCTCCTGATATGGTACCTTTTTATGTTGATCAAATTCCAATTTACTGAGCATCAAGGCCTTTTCCAGAGCCGCCTCATACAAGTCACAGGTCAGCTGGGACAAACACAAGCATGAAGATGTTTGCATAAAGCCGGAGAGAAATGGGCCATATGAAAGTCAGATTCTGAGGTTTAGTGAGAAGGTTTACCTGTGCATCTCTCTGTTTCCACTCCTGCCAGCTCTCCTGGGGCTTGGAGCCGTGCTGGGCCGCTGCCGGGTTGATCAGATCATTAGCTAAATCCTGCAGCGTGAGCGTGGAAGGAGGTGCTGTTGACTTCTGAGGGATCTTCTTAAAAGCAAGACTTCTGAGCTGCAGTGTGTAATGACAAACACTCTTTGTTAGCAGGCATTTAGCTGTTGCTTTACCCAAAACAGAACTACTACAACACGCCACCCTCTGTGCCTGCAAGGATTCTATAAACATCAACTCTGATGAACACAGAGTACTAGATAGACAGATAGAACAACAGGCAGAACGATACACAGGACGACAGATATATAGATGACAGAATGAACAATGGAATAAACGATATACAGAACAACAGATAAAAGAATGACTAGGGTTGGGTACCGAAACCCGGTACCAATATGGCACCGGTACCTATGTAACCGGTATGTACTAGAACCGAATCCGAACGCAGATTTCGGTGCCTCATTTCGGTGCCATGCCTGAGCGATCGATTGAAATATTTGTCCTCTGGTTCACGTGAAAAATAATTTCCCGACTGAGAAAATGCACGTGAACTCAAGTCGGAAAGCTCTAATAATACAAATCCAACATCTCTGAAGTAACGAGAGTGTCCATGTTGTTTTCACATTCCGACTTAAAAGCACAACTCGGGAAATCAGAGCATCGAGCGCGTGAATGCAGTAATTACACTTGCTCTGATGGCAGCAGGTAGCCTTCCGTTAACTAAGCTAAACATGCTTAAATTAAAATGCCTAAAGCTAAATCTCCCTTCACATTTCTAAACCTGTTGTCCAACAAAAGAGAACATTATAACCTTTTTACTCCATAACACCAGTCAAATGCTTCCTTTTGTGATCTGATGAGGCTTCTTGTCAGAGAATGAGGCAGAAAATATGTTCTATATGCTACTTTAAAAAGAATACATAGATTAGCAATAAATTAGGGTGACCATACGTCCTCTTTTCCCCGGACATGTCCTCTTTTTGGACCTACAAAAATGCCGGGATTTCTTAATTGCCCAAAATGTCCGGGATTCGGCTTGATCCCACTCCCGCTGAATCTCTGACCATTGCCGCCTGCTCCCGCAACATGTGTTTCGCTCCCGCAATTTTCGTGTCCACTCCTTTAAACATTCTAATATTGTTTGCATTTGACTTAAATGCTTGTATTGAAACATTTAGCATTCTACCTATGATAAAACTTTCATGGACTTCTACATTAACTGTTCCCTCCTGGTGGAATGACCTGCCCAGCTCAATCCAAGCAGTCCTTAATATTTTCAAGAAACGGCTGAAAACACATCTCTTTCATCTTCATTTGACCCTCTAACTCTAGCACTCTCTATTCTAATGGTACTTCTAATTTTTTCTGCTTGTTTTTTTTTATTAAAAAACTTGATCGTCTAACATTTGCACTCTCCATTATATTTCTATTCGAACTACTTGTTTTATTTATAAAGAAAAAAGAGCCTCTAACACTAGCATTCTCTATTCTTTCACTATTCTTTAATAAGTATAGGTTCAGGCACCGTTTACGCACCAGAACCGTTTTAAAAGTATCGATTTGGCACCGGTATCGAAAAAAAAAAAACGATACCCAACCCTAAGAATGACAGACAGACAGAATGAATGATAAAAAAATGGATAGAAAAAAAAACAGATGGACATACGGGAACCACAAGAACCACAGATATAACGAAAGACAAATCAACAGATAGAGAGTTATACAGACAATCAGAGAGACAGACAGACAGACAAGTAGATACAATGGCAGAGAGACAGGTTCACAGTTAGAGAGTTAGAGAACAAAATACAAAACAACAGGTAGATGGCAATCAATATCAGAAAGAATGATAGATATATAAATGGACATACAGAATGACAGACAGAACAATAGATAGATAGATAGATAGATAATTACTTTATCCAAATAATTAACTAATTGCGTTACATTAGTTACTTTTTTATGGAAAGTAATGCATTAGTTACTTTTACGTTACTTTTTCTGGGCTGGGCTTACTTGTTTGTTTTTAACATAAAAAAAAGTTTTATTCTGGGCAAATGTTAAAACCTTTTCACAAAATGTAAATTCATGTCTGTACAGTAGAGGGCGCATCTCAAACATTTCAGTTGTGCTGCCATTCTGGATTGCATGAAGAATAGGACGCAGGAGAAGAAAGTTCAACACTCTTTAGCAAAAAAAAATAAATAATAAAAAAGAAACAAATGTGACCCTGGAGCACAAAAGCAGTCTTAAGTCGCTGGGGTATGTTTGTAGCAATAGCCAAAATTACATTGTATGTGTCAAAATTATCGATTTTTCTTTTATGCCAAAAATCATTAGAATATTAAGTCATGTTCCATTAAGATATTTTGTAAATTTCCTACCATAAATATATCAAAACTTCATTTTTGATTAGTAATATGCATTGCTAAGGACTTCATTTGGACAACTTTAAAGGTGATTTTCTCAATATTTAGATTTTTTTGCACCCTCAGATTCCAGATTTTCAAAGAGTTGTATCTCGGCCAAATATTGTCCGATCCTAACAAACCATACGAAAAATTGACACTTAAGACTGGTTTTGTGGTCCAGGGTAACAATTGTTTATCTAAGGTAATTTTTGCTTATTAATTGGATAATCGAGGGAGAGCAGCAAAGACACTGGTTAATAAAATGGAATGAAATACATAAAGGCAGTGGCGTAGGCAGAATTTTATTTTTGGGCGGGCCTGGGCAAAAGTGAGCGGGCACTATTAACTAACGAACGGAGTCAGACTCAATATTCAGGGCTGTGTTTCTCATTGGTGGCAATAGGTCTACAATCTACTTAGGCTTACAATGCTTTTGGGAAATGCAGCCCAGGTCATTTCAATCTTCTTTTCTTTTATCCTTTTGAAAAATAAATGGTAGAACACAGTGGAAGATACGCACAGTAAAACTACCACGTCACAAACGTGCCCATTGTCAACATAACAAAATCATTCACAATAGCCCCAATCCCTAAATACTCTTTAAGTTACACAACATACAAGAGAACTGTAGCTACAACCTGTCGACATACAACACCTGAGTATCAGTTAGAAAGAAAATCAAATACTGCTTTATTTATTCCGAAACAGAAGTCATTTAAAATGTCATCTGTGAATTTTACTTTTCATTTCATCATTCTACAGTAAACGTACAACGATAGCCTATTTATGTAACCTGTATTTCCTCGTCATATTTCCTCAAATATATTAGCTATAATTGTAGTGTATAAACTTATTTTATTCAGAAATTTCATGTTTGGGATTTTTTATGTTAATTTGTTATTTAAATTAATAGACCTTCATATTTGGAAACAGGTGCAGTCAGTCGCCAGCGTCAGTCGTAAATATTATAAAAATAATCTTTGTGAAGACGACTGGCAACAGCTGGTCTTAAATTATTTAGACACTGCACACTAAATTAATTTAAACACTGACTGAGCTCAAATGACATTCATAATCGGACGCTCCTTCGTCGACATCGCCGGCCGCGCCGTTCTCAAGCCCACCCGCCTCTGCTCACTCTAACCCTCCCGCCGTTCCTCACGCTAGCCCCAGTCCGTGCTGCTTCTGTACCACACATGGACTACATACACACTGCAAACGGAGTATGTGTGAGCCTCACATACAGCTCACAAAATCAGTCTTGCGCTGTGTAAGCTATTGTGAGGCAATTACACGATTGTAAAAACAAAAATACAGTGCATGACCAAACATTTAGGTGAGATAAATATATATTTTTTGAAAAATGTCTAAAAAAAAAATGCTCCCCTCCACCCCTCAAATGAAAAAAAAATCCTCTCACAAGAGTCACCTAAGAGAGGGATTCATTTTCAAAAATGAAATTCAGGCCCTAAATAAATGTCTAAAAATCTTGATAATAGTTGTGTAATTGTGTTAAAATAGATTAAACATCATCATGTACCTGTCAGGCCTGTCCGCTGCCTATGCCCCTGCATTACACCGTTTTAGGGGTGACCCCGAATAGTAGATGATTCGATGTTTCGATAGGAGGAGCCTGATTCGACTACCAATCTCACAGTCGAATATTCGCTGAGGTGTTATTGATCATGCCATTTTAGCTATATGGGGGTGCTCAAATGTCTTATTTCACATAGAACTACTGGTTTTCTCCCAATAAGTTAATATACAACCTATTAAAATAATGCTGTAAATAAGAATCTGAAAAGAAAGAAGCTTCAAATAAATATTTTAACGTGCGTGAATAAATCCAACCACCCCTATAGATTTAAGTTTCACTTTCCATAATCCGTGACCGACAGAGGAGCATCTTGGCGGCAGGGATTTAAAACTTTACCAAGACTCAAATTGACAGGCAGAGTGAAAGACTGGATTTTTTCAATCAGATAGGGTACAAGTGATTTCAAAACATTTCAGCCGGTTTATATATATATTGTGTATATATTATTTATCTCGTATAAGATGCATTTGGTTGAGTTGCGCTGCAGTAAAGCACTTCATTGTAGTATGGTGATTATCTCTTCAGCACGCAGCGCGAGCAGGACAAACAACAATGCAGAATATTAATAACTATGACTGGGACTGTCATATACATAATTATAATGAGAACACTATTATAATAAAACGCTGTGAATTTTTAGAGTTTAGTTGCCGTGTTTCTGCACGTTATATCCACAAAAGGAGTTCATTCAGAGCCGCGTTCACATTCATTCATGGCATTTTGTGTAGATAGCCTATAAGTCGTAATATTAACGTTATGTTGTATAAATAACAAAGCATATTTTATATGAGATAAATGATGACTTAAATACCATTGATTAAAAACCTGCTGTTTCATTCTACTGGTCATTTTCAGCGCGCGCAGCTCAAAACAGAAATGCAGAACATTAATAA
>NW_015557175.1:903975-906442 GCF_001515605.1 Sinocyclocheilus anshuiensis
AATAAGAATCTGAAAAGAAAGAAGCTTCAAATAAATATTTTAACGTGCGTGAATAAATCCAACCACCCCTATAGATTTAAGTTTCACTTTCCATAATCCGTGACCGACAGAGGAGGATCTTGGCGGCAGGGATTTAAAACTTTGACAAGATGCATAAGATAAGAAGTATAAGTTCATTAGTACTATGATGATTCATTAGTACTACGGTGATTATCTCTTCAGCGCGAGCAGGACAAACAATGCATCATATTAATAACTATGACTGGGACTGTCATATACATAATTATAATGAGAACACTATTATAATAAAACGCTGTGAATTTTTAGAGTTTAGTTGCCGTGTTTCTGCACGTGGTTGCGTGAAGAACGCGTCCACAAAAGGAGTTCATTCAGAGCCACACAGACACGTTCATGTGCATTCGGGGCATTTTGTGCATATAGCCTATAAATCGTAATATTAACATTATGTTGAATAAATAACGAAGCGTATTCTATATGCGATAAATGATGAGTTAAATCCCATTGATTAAAAACCTGCTGCTTCATTCTACTGGTCATCTTCAGCACGCGCAGCTCAAAACAGAACTGCAGTGCATTAATAACTACTGTCATATACATAACGTTATAATGAAAGCACTATTGTAAAAAATTTTTATAAATTCTTAGGGTTTCGCTGGAGTTTAATGTTAACTATCTTTTAATCAAAACATAAAACATTATTTACCCCGTTTACATCTAAGAGGCGTCTGTTACACAATCTCCCTGTGTGTTAACGTAATTATGACTGTCGAATGTCTGACTTGACTCTTGGTAATGTATTTTGCCCCATCCCCAAAACATATGATTCAACTATCAGTCGAATATCGGCAAGATTCAAAAATTCCGATTCGACTATGAAAATCCTTAGTCGGGGACACCCCTACACTGTTTTTATTCATTTTGAGGAATACTGATTCTGCTTTTGTGCAAGTGAGATGAGTAAATGCATGTTCACATTTAGTCTAGAACTACAGTAAGCATCATGTTCACACAGCGCACAATGCTTCGGAACTTACTCCTGATTTCTCTCTACATAGGGACAGGAGAGCTGTCAGCCAATACATGGGAAAACAAACTAACTGGCCAGTGGCGTAAGCTTGTCTTAAAAAGTGGTGGGGACGGGATGGGACATACAAAATACATATATATAACATTTTAAATATTATTATCTACTAATTATTAAACTTATTGCAAAAATAAATCTAATATTCAAGCGCTTTTATGACATAAGTAACCACCGCATGAAATAGTCATGATAGTCATGGCAACCCCAATTCCACATTCCATTTACTAGATGCGCTGAAAAGGCAGCTAGAAGCAGGAAATATGCCGAATGTATAAGTTAACTTGTACAGAACATCATCAGACTCCAGCGTCAGTTCTCGCTTATTTTACGGTCATTGCATTGGAGACTAGATGCGTAATGTACAGTACAGTAGCCGCACAACACCAGCAACGCATGTGCGGCAGCTGTACAGTAGATGGCAAACGGGACCGGCAGTGTATGTATGTTTCTAAGCCATCTTCTGAATCAAGTGCGCCTCACTGATCATTTTAAGGATTAAAATAGTTTATTTGCACATAAACTCTGATTTCTGCAGTATAACACAATGTAAGGCAGAATTTTCACAGCCAAGCAATCCTCCCCGCAGGCCTGGTTTTACGCAGTTGATGGAGGTAAGCATCCTCAGCTGAAGCTGTAATATTGGCCAAACAGATTTGCCAAACAAGCAGTGCGCATTTGTGTTTACGCTCTGGAGAGCATCAAAGGTTTTTATTTCCATCGTGTTTTGCCTTGAATGTAACCATTCACAGACATATCTGTTGATTTCATGAATGCAATGGCCAATCAAAGGCATTAAAGTCCACTCACTGCTCAAAATGCCGTTGATTTTGTCCGCACCGAGTACCGTGCACTCACGAAACCTCTTCTTATAACAAAGTGTAAACTAGGGATGGGCGATGATATCATAGTGATTTCTGATATTTATTGCGATAACGATATCAATGACGATAATTTAGGGAATCCTGTTTCTTTAGAGCAGTGGTCACCAACCTTTTTAGGCCCAAGATCCCTGACCTCGGCCCTTATGAAAGATAAGATCTACCTATTGAAGAATTGATAGAAAAAGACATCCCAGATTGTGCTTCAAATTTGAGGCCTTTTACTTAGTATTTTAATTAGTGATGCGCCGGTCATAGCTGATTCAGAATTCAGATTTTCTTTTCTTTCTTTTTTTTTTTTACTAGCAAATTGGATTCTGATACTGGTTGCCATGTTTTCGCAATAAAACTAGTCCAATCGTGTTTCGAGGAGGGTTCACCTGTAAAAATCGCATTCTGGGGGTAAAATACGTTTTTCGGCGGGGATCTTCAAGTAAAATTCACATTCCAGGGACTAAATATCACGTTATTGGGGTCGCTTCAA
>NW_015557175.1:906729-908293 GCF_001515605.1 Sinocyclocheilus anshuiensis
GCCTCCCTCTCTTTCTCTGTTAAAAAATGCCATGGTGTTGCGCTGGAACAGTAAAGCCCTGCCCTTCTTTGATTTGATTGGCCATCTAAATCATTCTGACATTGACGAGCGCTGTCTGAAGTTTTTTTTTTTTAATCATAAATAAATATTGAATTTGGCAGGGACATTTTTCTGCGTGAGAAAATGGATGTGTGGCGTGAGAGCGTGAGAATAGTGTCAATTGCGTGAGTCTCACGCTGAATGCGTGAGAGTTGGCAGCCCTGTATAATGCAATGCTAATCGACATAGCCTTTATCACTGTATATAATGCTATAAAATAGTATGATTTCTGCCTTATTCTGTGATACGAAACCACGTCTGATCACAAAAATAAGTTATTTCAAACACTCGACTATGTTATGAAGTTAATATGTAGAAAAAGCATGTCAATAAATTAAAATATATTTGTTGGACAACAGGTTTGTAAACGACTCACATGTGTCGCACACGTGCTACTGTAGTACATTTAGTACGAGCCGAGTCATACCACGCAGTGGAAAAGCGCCATTACTCGAGGCTCAGATTGATTTTTGTCGCACTGTACAGCCCTATCCAAACTTGTTCCAGATTGTAGAAGGAGCTGCTCAATTTCACGTCCGCCTTCCTTCACGTCACTCCACACAGTCGTACACAGAAATATGTCAACAACTAGACTTTATCGTTATTATCGCGGGAAGACGAATTCTTATCGTGTGGAGAATTTTTAACGGTATATCGCAAACGATAAGATATCGCCCATCCCTAGTGTAAACACGATGTAAATGAGTGATTCATCACATGAGAGATTAATTGATTTTAACGGAACTCTAGATCACGATAAGATTAGTGACAGCTTGTTAGTAATAATCAGTGGCGGCTGGTCAATAGGGGGCGCTCTTCTGTGATCAGTAACACTATGTTAGTACAACAAAGCAAATGAAGAGAATGCAAGCCCACAAATGCTAAAAACCTTCTTTCTCTGTAAGAGAAAGTTGGATTATGCAATGTTAAACTAAAGCTTCAAGTTAGCCAGGGAAGAAGCCTACTTCAACATGATAGATGGACGGACGCTGAAGTGCAGGCACTTGTAGCAAATGTAGCACTGCCAGTTGTCGTTGTTGTTCTTCTTCTTCTTGAAATTTTATTGGCAGTTGACAAACAACAAAATGGTGTATTTCCGCCACCAACTGGAATGGAGTGTGGATCAAAAATTGGCTTCCTTCCCAAATTTTTTTTTTTTCCTTTTTTTTCTTTTTCTTTCCTCTTTTTTTTTTCTTCCTTTTTTATTTATTTATTTTATTTTTTTAAATTCTCTCCCACAAATTAGTTATTTTAAGGAACTGAAAAATAAAACTATAGCATTCATTCCATGAATTATTTTGTAAAATATATCTCGGTATAAATTGCATTTTTATTTTTTCTAAATTTTGCATTAGCATCCTTCTTTCAGTCTCATATTTCTGACAGTACAATATAACATGTTCCACTGTTTCTTCTTGTCCACAAAATTCACACCTTCCCGTATCATGTTTACCCATTTTAAAAA
>NW_015557175.1:908987-924267 GCF_001515605.1 Sinocyclocheilus anshuiensis
ATGTCGTATGCTTTCTCTATGTCAAAGACGACAGCCACTATACTCTCTCTATTTATTTGTGCTTTTCTTATTTCGTGTTCTAAACACACAGCCGGATCCATTGTATTTCTCCCTCTCCTAAAACCACTCTGATATTTGGATAAAAATGTATTATTTTCCACATGATACATTAACCTTTCATTCACCATTTTTTCCATTATCTTACCAATATTAGACGTCAAAGCAATAGGTCTATAATTTCCTGGATTTGTACAATCTTTCCCAGGTTTACGTATTGGAACTATCACCGCCTCCTTCCAACTTTGTGGTAATTTTCCTTCCTCCCAAATTTTATTGTACATTTTTAATAAAACATCCTTGGATAATTCACTGAGATGACTTATCATTAAATAGCAAATCTGATCCATACCTGGAGCTGATTTCCTGGTTTTTCTAAGAGCTCGATTTAACTCTGACTTCGTAAATGTCATATTTAGTTGATCATAATTGTATTCCTCATTCTGTATTATCTCTTTATACTGCTCCAACATCCTTTCCCTTCCTCTTTTTCCATCCTCACTAATATTGTCTGATTTATGTATTTTAACAAAATTGTTAGCCAACATTTCTGCTTTCTCTTCATCTTTTACAGCGGTTGTATCTCCATCCCTTAAAATTGGATACCCAAACTCTCTTTTTATCCCATTCATTCTTTTTATCATTCCCCATACTTGACCTATTTCTGTTTCCCTTCCCACTGTGTTACAAAATTTCCCCCAAAACTCTTTTTTTGTACATTTGATGATTCTCCTTACATTTGCTTGCTTCCTTTTATAGTCAATAAAATTCTGAAAACTATTATTATTTTTTAACATTTTAAAAGCTTTATTTCGAGATTTAATTGCTTGATCACATTCTTTTGTCCTCCAGTCACAAACCAGTTTATGCCAACCGCCGTAGACTCCAATCATGAACCCACGCGGAGCTTTAGCAAAACGTCCCGTCTGCTCCAAATGTCCGAAGCGCGCTGTTTGCCCCGCTCGCGCACCTCACTTACCGCTCCCCTCCTCCTGTTGTTAATGTTGTTCTTCTTTGTTTCTGTTGTTGAACGGCGCGCACAAATGACGTCGCTGTCGACCGGCTTACGTCACTTCTTAGTACACACTCTCGGTGCGAATGCAACCCTTTGATTCTCTCAGATCGCGTCTTTGATAATTCACACAGCGTGATTGTGAATCGCCGCCAGCTCCAGATATTTAGCATGCCAAATATTTCACGGGCGTCGGCGATTCCCTCAGATCGCGTCTTTGATAATTCACACTGCGTGATTGTCACTCGCGTGAACGAGCACCGATTTGCCTCCGATGTCGGGCATTTGTCGGCGATTTCGCAAAACCTGTCGGCGAGTGAAAAATCGGGCTAAAATCGTTCAGTGTGAACTCGGCATTAGGTTATTAAAAAAATTACCTACAGGGAACGTTCCCAGAACGTTCTTCTTTGGTTCCCAAAATAATAACCAAATGGGAACATTAGCGGAACGTTCTGTGTTTGTTGGGTAGTTACTTGAAACATTTAACCCGTTTACGCAACTCGCGTTACTTGTAATGCGTTACCCCAACACTGATGGATGGATGGATGGATAGATATTCACCTCATTGGCTTCACTCTGCTGCTGTTCCTTCTTTCGTCTTCTCTTCTCTTTCTTTTTGTCGTTATTTTGGTTGATCTTCCCGCTGGGAGATTTCCCCGAGCGGGGCTTCCCTGCTCCACGACCCACCTTAGGCTTCCCCGCATCCGAGTCCGAGTCCGAGTCCGAGTCGACCTGCAGCAGAGCGAAGCGGGACGCCGTGGTGGGCACCGAGATCGCCGCCGATGCCATCCTGAACCTGCCAAGCACACGATCGACACATCACGCCTGATTCAGCGCCGTCATGCTGGCGCAAACACTGATTTACGGCGAGAGCATTCACAAATCAGTGCTACATAGACACAGAGGAAAACAGAACAACATGCATGTAATGAACTGACAGAAACAAATAAAACCAGCTTTAAACTGCATTGCAAATCACAAATCTGTTTGCTGTAGAGTTATGGCACGTGTGTAGAGAATAAACGACATATTTAGGCTTTTTTTAAACACCCATATATACTGCGGTTGCAATCATCACATCATTTGATACCCCGAATGTCGCTAGCTTCGACTTTTTTTTAGCTCGCCAATGCTGAACACAAGTAACAACCGCGTGCTGTCGCTGTCATTGGTCCTGAACGCGTTTCATGCTCTTCAGCTCGTCTCGTGCAACTTAAACCTGAACCAAACAAACTTTCACCTGTTTAGGATTGTCGGTATCCTCAGCTTCGAGCAAACAGAAACTGCGAGCACACACAGACGAGAGTATGGCGGCCTGAACGGACACAAAAGCTTGGGTGGAAAATGCGGCCAGATAATAACCTGGCCCGGGTTAATGGAGCTGTTCTCACTCCAGGTGGCGCTCTGCGGCTCAGGAAGCCAACTCTCAATTCAGTCGCATCAGTTATCAAAATTATTTTTTTTTTGTGTCTCTTAAGATACTTGTATCCTAAAACTAATAATTATTTAATTTTATAAATGTAAATACTTGGCATGCATAGTAGTACGTGGCGCAGAAATGTATATAGAGCTATTACATTTATTTTTTTTTTTTTTATGCAGTAATCACAATGACTGTGGTTAGTCTACCCTAATCAACGAAGAGAAAAGCAATAGATACCGGTGTGGAAAATAATTCACGCCTGAATAAATGCAATGAAAAACTTTATTATGCACAAAAAGTTAAAACAAATGACGTTCAAATCCAGCTAACCAATTAGAAACGCCGTCCACGACCAAGCCCCGCCCATTACCTGTTTTCATGCCTAGGGTCATTCTGGTCACTTATTTTATAGGCCCGTCTGTAAGTGGTCAAAAGCGTTTTAAAAAGATGTACGAGCTCTATTGTATCATCAGTATATTGGACAGTACTCGTAGTTCTTGCTGTTCACACTTTTAATCACCCTAGTTGTAAAAGATCTTTTAAAAACTGAGCCTACAGTAAACCATCAAACTAGAACAAATTTCTTGTTTTAGTAGATTTGTAAACTGGTATCAACCATCAAAACTGTCTTAAATTCTGATTATTAAATCCCTTAATCCCTGATTTGACACTGATTAAGTTTTCAGTGTACATGATCCTTCAGAGATCATATGCTGGTTTGGTGTTCTTATTATCAATGCAGAAACCCGTTTTTGCTGCTTAATATTTTTTGTGGAAATTATAGAAAGTTCAAAAGTACACTTACTTAGAAATAGAAATTCCTGTAACAATATAAATGTCTTTTCAGTCATTTTTAAATCAGTTAAATGCATCCTTGCTGAATAAAAGTATTATTTTCTTAAAAAAATTAAAAATCTTAAAGTCTCTTAATCATTTTCACATAATATTAAAAAACACCACCGTCACACATATAAAAGACAAATTAAAGACTTTATTCCATGTGATAAATGTTATTAAACATATAGCCTATATATATTTTGAAGAATTTTAATTTTCAAAATTTGAAGCAGTCGAAAATATCCCTAAATGAAGAATTCATATGAATATTCCATATTTCGTGGCTATTTGATTCAAGCAAGCTTTTTTGGTTGATATTCCTCTCTTTAGATCTGGCTTCTCTACAGGACATTGTCTGTACTGTAGAGGACTGAGTTACTTTTTATGGAAAGTAATGTGTTACATACTCTTGGGTTACTTTTTCTCATCTGGGCTGGGCTTGCTTGTTTGTTTTTAATATAAAACATTTCTATTTTTGGCCAAAGTTAAAGCCCTTCCAAAACAAAAGTGAAACGAAAAAGCCTCAGGCTGAAGGAAATGTAAATTCACGTCTGTACAGTAGAGGGCGCAGCTCAAATAAACCTTTCAGCTCTGCTGCCGTTCTGGACTACATGAAGAATAGGACGCAGGAGAAGAAAGTTCAACACTCTTCAGCAATACAAAAAAGAAAAAAGAAACTAGACACAAATGTTATGTTTATCTAAAGTCATTGTTTGCTTATTAGTGTGGCTGAATTGGATCGTCAAGGGTCAGCCGCAAAAGACATTGGTTAATAAAATGGGATTAAGTACATAATGGATGTTTGTGTTATTTAACATATTGCAGGTTTGTGTCGTATTCTGAGTTCGCATTTTACTGTTCACTGTTTTTATTTATTCTGAGGAATACTGAATCTGTTTTTGTGTAAGTGAGATGAGTAAATGCATGTTCACATTTAGTCTAGATCTAACATCATAGCGCACACAACGCCTCTGCACTTACTTAAAATAATATACTTAACTGTGAATTGAATGCAATGTTTTCAGATACTTAAGTGCATGTCAATCGCAATTAAATGAAAAATGATTAAAGTTTATATTAAATGCATTTAGTTGAACTTAAAAGTGCTTATTTGACCCCCTTAAGTAGGACTATCTTTATATGCAATGTCATAAATACTTCTAGGTCAGTGGTTCTCAATTCCAGTCCTCGCGTTCCACCGCTCTGCATATTTTGCATGTCTCTCAATTTAAGACACCTGATTCAGATCACAAGCTCATTGGAAGAGAGCTCCACGCATTAACTGTGTTCCGACTGATAGGGTGCCTACACAGCATTCATTGCTCCCTACTCCTGAACACGGGAAATCCGTTAAAGGGTTAGTTCACCCAAAAATGAAAATAAGCCCATGAATTACTCACCCTCAAGTCATCCTAGGTGTATATGACTTTCTTCTTTCAGATGAATCCAGTCGGAGTTATATTAAAAATGGTCTTTGAACTTTCAAGCTGTTTAATGCCACTCAGCGGGTGTTGCATTGCTTCAGTCCAAAAGAAGTGAAATAAAAAGCGCCCATCCATAAAAAAAGTGTCTCACACGGCTCCGGGGGGTGAACAAAGGCCTCCTGTAGCGAATTGATGCGTTTTTGTAAGAAAAATATCCATATTCAAAACGTAATAATCATTTTAATGTAGCTTGCGCCAGCAGTCCTACACAGAAGCAGCTCCGGGCGGATGACGTATGAGGTCAGTGCTGCGCATGCTAGGATGCCTCGGGGGTGAGTAAAATGCATCTTAATTTCATTTTTGGGTGAACTAACCCTTTAAAGGTGACTACAGATGCACAGAAAATGCGCAAATATACGGTTTATAGAACAGTTGCAAAGCGTAAAAGCAAAAAAAAAAAAAAAAAAAAAAATATTGTTTCCATGTATTTCGTGAACAGATTATATTTTGTAAACGATTATATAACGTGGACCATACACCAGACCTTATTGATTTGGACATTTAAGCCACAATTGATAATGTATCATGCAAATTTGTAACGAAATAACAAAACAGCAAGTGATAGAAGTAGGGCCTATGTTGTTCAAAATGAATATGAAGTCTTCAGACACTTTCTGGCTGTCAAAGGGGGACTTTAATGAGAGAATTTCAACATGGTTTGTCTTTAAGCATATTAAAACGTTAAAAAGTAGATTTCCCCATATGGGGTCTTACTTAGTGACCTATGCTACACAATTAATGTGCATGCATGCTATAATAAAAACTGTGTCAGACAAAATGATAAAGTTGGTAATTTTCTTTGTCATAAACAAGGTGTGAAGCCATCAAGATTACTGTCGACCAAAGTGCAAACACGTCTGAGGCAACAATTCAACCTTTCACATTTTGCATTGTCTGCATAAATGTGCAAACAGAATAAGAGCACAGGACACAATTAACTGCAACTGGTCCAAGTGTAAGATATTTATTATTATTTACATGTGACTGCAATCTTTAACCCCCTTATTGAGATTGGAAATTAATGATGAATTATGTCACAAAATGTGAAAAAGTCCTGGACAATATGTCACCCTATAATCAAAATCAGAAAATTACATTTTGCATATAGAAAATTAAGCCTGTTTTTAGGGCCATAAGAGACTCTGTGGTTACATTATTTTCACATCCCACCAAAACCAGTTTACTAGAATGCAAAAAGTCTAATTTGGACAAATGCACAAAAACATATAACGGTTACAAACATTTGTGAAGTAGGCCTATACTGCTGGTATGTTTTTAATTATTAAGGAATGACTTCGTCCAGACAAGATGATTTACATTATATAGTACTGACATTATTTAATAATCGTATCACACCGGAAAAAAATGGCAATTCCTTTATTATTTCAGACAAATGACAAACTCTACAAATGTGCCTGGCTGGAGAACTTTAAGAGACAACTTGAGTAAAAAAATAAAGATAAGAAAAATAAAACAAAGAATAGGAGCGTATGAATTACCGTCCTGCTCTGACACAAATATGGTCTAAAACTTCAAATCCACTTTTGTTTTCTTCTTCTTTATTAAAAAAACAAAACAATAGTGGGCCTTCTTTTAGGATGGCAGACCTACAAAAAATTCCAGAGGTAGAGCAAATTTTTAAACACTAGATTTTAAAAACCCAGCAACAGACAGGAGAAAAAAAAAAAAACATACAACAAAGTACTGCAAGCCTTCAGTACCTGGTGAAAATATTATCTGTATTTCTGAGGATAAAACATTACACACATGGAACAGAGAGTGTGAAGGATATATTCTTATGTCCATAGTAATCATTTCCCATAGTATCATTGGATATTTACATTTCATTCTCTATCTAGCCGTTTTAGAACACTCAGAAAAACAAGTGAAGTGTAAAAAAATGAAAAAATAATAATTGTTGTGTGACTGTGCACATCCTGGATCAAGCGTTTGGAATAGTGGAAAAGTTTCATAACTCACAAAACATTCACTCCAAAAGGGAAAACAACAACAGCAGTTTTCTGCTCATCCAAGACTTCTGTGAAGTGATAGTTGGCCCATATAAAATTAATATTTATAAAAACAAAGCAAAAGAAAGAACAATCCCACAAAATCCAAAATCGAGGACAATCAGAGGGCTCGGGCTCGTACGATTCTATGAGAGATTCCTATGAAGGTGACAGACAGGGTCAGGCCATCACGTGCTGACGGGGACTTGAGCTGCAGCTGGATGGACATCCTGAGAAAGGTGGGCTGGTCAGTTCTGGCGTCCCAAGAGGTGTAGAGCGCTGGAGAACAGAACGTGTGAGAGAGACCATCAGCAAAGACTACAGATACACAAAGACGGTTCACTCCAATTACTTATGAATGGGAGAAACGGCATATTCCGCCATATTGCATATATGGTGGAATATGTGCCGCCTTCTAAATGAAAGAGCCAATTGCTGATTGGTAACGTCATTAGCTACGTCTCATTTCAGAAGCTGTGCCCTCCGGAGGTTGCATTTGTAGGCTGCATACGTCATCAAGGATAAGAAAAGTAACTGTATTTTACTGTAAAATATGTAAATACTGTAATTTCTTTTTACTTTGCAATTTAACAGTTACTTTACTTAAATGAGACTGCCCCGATGACGTATGCAGCCTTCAAATGCGACCTCCGGAGGACACAGCCTCCGAAATGAAGCCATTAGAGCCATTAGAGGCTCCGGTTCCCATAGAAACCTGAGACTGCGCCAGTGGATGTGTCTCATACCTGTTCTGTAACAGGTACTGAGCGTTCTGGATCTGGTCTTGGGTCCCGGTGATGGTGATGATGCGGTCCTCTGAACCCTGCAGGGGCTCGTCTATTTTGATTGAGGCTCCGGACTCATGGCGAATCTGCTTGATCCTCTGACCGCCTTTACCGATGATGGATCCCGCCAGCTGAGAATCACAGCAGAGGGAGGTAAACACGCGGTTCAGGTGTAAAGCGCATCGCATTACGGGCGATTTACTCACATCTTTAGGAATCGTCACTTGTGTGGTGATCACAGGACCTTCAGTGTAACTGCTCCTTCCACCTGAGAACACCGAGAGAGTGAAATCACCATAACATGACGGGAGATTTACAGCTGAAGAATTTTCAAGTTGGCCAGTTTTATAAACAGGATGGCATACTTACCAGACTGATAAGAGGAATCCCAAGATGAACTGTTGTCTGATTTGAGAAAAGCAAAATGAAATGGTAAATAATCTTATGCAAAGATGAAGACCTATTGTGTAAATTGGGCCACTCTTTTGATACGTCTTTTTAATGTCAACAAGTGTCTCAATTTAGTTGAATTCATTAAGTAAAATCACCTGTACTTAATACGCATTGACAAACATAAACTTTCTTTTAATCTAAAATTTTTAGATTACTCAACCCCTAAAGAGCATGAATGAATGAAAATTGAATGCAGAAAAGTAAATATGCATTTAAAGACAAACTTACCATATCCATCACTCTGTGAGAGAGAAGAGAACAGAAATGTGAGAATCAACAACCTCAAACACAAAATGAAAACAATGTGTCCATCCCTTTATTTCCATGGCAACTATCTACTCAATCATCATCAGTTACCCGGTAACACTTCAACTGCTTCAGCATTGGATGCTATTGTTAAGGAAACTTTTCCTTAAAGTTGCCATGAAACAGAAATTGCGAACGTCTTTCACATTGTGACATATATTAAACTCAAATAATGGAAGCTTGTTTCCATCACTGAATAAAAAAATAGTTATTGTGAATTTTTATCTAACAATTCTGAAATTTCTTCCCTCATAATTCTGAGTTTACATCTTGAATTTTTTTTTTGGGCCAGGAAATAAAAAAAGTAATTCCAACTTTTTTTTCTCACAATTCTGACATTTTTCTTGCAATTGCAAGTTTATATCTAACAATTTGAGTTAAAAATCGTGTTTGTATCTTGCAATTCTGAGCTTATCTCACAAAAAAAGTCATAATTATGAAATATAAACTCAATATTGATTGAATGATGATTTGATTTTGATTAAATATTACGAGGGCATGTTTTTTTTTTCTTTAAATGATGTAAACACACAAGTAATTTATAATGAACACTCCAACATTCCAAAAAATAAAGATTGCCAATTTTGATGTCATGGTGACTTGAAGTAACGTGACCCGTGGTTTTTAAAAGATCTAGTTTTGTGAGTCACGACTTGAAACTGAACTAAACATCATAAAATCACAAAGAGACTGAATACTGACCATGCTGCCTCCATAACGATCATTGCGCCCTCGTCTTTCCCCACTGGAGGAAAAAGCAATATGACAATAAGCCAATATCACATCCTACTAAAACAAATACTGTTCCACAACACCAAGCCAACATGACTGATAACCAGAGAAAGCTTATAGATAAAGAACTTACTGCCGCCGTTCGTCCATGTGGCCACGCTGGGAGCTGTAGGAGTACTGATCATCACTGTAAAAATAAAGAGACATACAGAATCCATAAACGGTCAAGACAAATCGAATAAATTTTTTGACTTTGGCAACTAGCATCGACTCGTCTAGACTGCAAATCAGAGGGGAAAATTTGAGCAAAGGTCGTGTGGTCTATTCCAGCATTCATATTTAAATGTAGTAGACATCTATCAAAGTGTCTCACCCTCTCCTGTGGTGTGGGGGTCCCATGGGAATGCTTCGGTGAGGACGACTCCCTCCTCTTCCCCCTCTCTGGGCTGGAGGGGGGCCCCTGCGTGGGCTCATGTCATTATAGTCTCTCCTGTTTTGCATGTGGTGACCGCCACGACCCCCGCTGGGGGGCATTCGATCAAAGCCTCCGCCGCTGCCACGCCCCCTCGAGGAGAAGCCACCCATAGGCCGACGGCCCCGATCTTCATGCATCATACTGAAGCCACCATAGTCATACGTCTCATCGTAAAAGTTAGGGTCGTACTGCTGAGCTCGACCTTTAATGGGAGCCTGGAGAGCCAGAGAGAGTTCATGAGAAACATGTCTAATGACACCTGGACACACAGCACTGGCAAACTATCTCAATCTGACCTCCACAATGAGCTCCAGCATGGTCTTAATGCACTGCACCACCCGCTCCGCTTTGCCCCCCACGAGCACCACGCGGTCAGTGGACTGAGGACAGCACTCCTGAAAGAGTTTGATGGTGGTCTGGGTGCTCTGGAAGAAAGAAAAAAAGATTTATCAGCACAGGAAACTCATATTCTATAGATAAAATTCTCATCAATGTCTTACTTCACGAAGTTCCTTAATCTTAGCGCCCTTCACGCCAATGATGCTCCCAGCTAGACTCTGATGGATTAGCATCCTCAGTTCGCAGTCAAAGTCCACATCATTATGATGTTGATACTGCTCCAATCAATTAGAGAGGAGAATCCAATGTAATTCAAATGTAATAATATATATGCGCACACACACATTTACAGATACACTTTTTTTTGTTTTGAAAAATATATATACATTGGTTGTGTTGTTTTTTAAAACTTTTTCTTTATGTATACGTTGGTCATATTTAAAAAAAAAACTTAAATAAAAATTGGGTCTAAAAATGATAATTTTATATACAAGGAGTGTAATGGTTAATGTATTCATACTGAAAATTTTCGGAAGGGGTCTTTTGGAAGCATTGTTTTAACCACTGCACATGTAGAACTTCTCTGTGTGGAATATATTTTGAAAAAAAAAAAAAATTGGGAAGAATATAATATAATTACATTTTTAAAATAACATTTTTGAAAACATTTTATACATAAATGTATATATTTTTTAATAAAATTAATCATTTTTAAAAGTCAAACTTCAATACTGAACAAACAATTGTAAAAAATAATTTGATGACTCGTTTGAATTTTGGGAAGAAAAAAAAAATTTCACCTCTTCCAGAGTAGGTATGACCTTCAGCAATATCTCAGCCACCGTGGGAATATCTGCACTGACACTTAGGATTCTGTCAAAGTAATGAATCGCATTCCGTGAGAGGAGAGAAGAGAACCGATATTAGACACGCAAACAGTACCATCAGTGCTTTTGTTAGTGCATTTAACAGTGAGGCGAGGGAACACCAGACCCCAAAGAGAGTCATGGAGTCATGCACTCCTTTGTCAAAGGGGAGTGGAGAACACAGGAAAACAAAGAAAAACAAACTGAAGCTCCTTCCTGTTGCTGAAATGTCAAGATACAGGGAAGGTCAGATATGCAGCGTGACAGAGGGAGATTAAAACTGATAGAGGGGTGACAAAGTGCAGAGAGAGACAGAGACAATGGCAGAGATGAACATGAATGAAGCAGGAGCTCCAGATCCAGCAGAGAAGAGCAGAGACAGATGAACAGACCGGGAGTGGAGTAAAGTTCAAAAGTCAAACAATACAACGGACAAAAGGGAGAAATGTAATTTACACTGCCCCTTCACCCTCAATAAATTCAGCCTTGTATTAGCAAGAAACCTTAAAAATGAGAACTGTGGAGGAAGGACATTTCCCAAAGGTACACAAAAAGCTACTTCAGAGAATGTTTCTGTCATAGGAGAGGGGAAAAGGGTGGGAAAGGGCCTCCTTGCATGACAGAAAAGGCATTTGAACACAGTAAAACAGTTAATAATGATAGTCATGGCAGCATCATACTCATGTTTCATGGCAGTAAGGGAGTAGTTTGTACATTAAGGATGTTAAAACAGTTCTGATATTGGCAATAACAGAGCTGATATGACTTGGAGGTTGGAGTATCTGAGTGGCACGTACCGCTCGGGCCCACTGCTGTCTGGGACTGACACAGTGGCATTGTACTGCAGGGGGCGGGGCCAAGCACCCAGAGCAATCAAGCACACGGATGTCAATCAAGTAAGCCGCCCAATAGGAAGGGCGCGATTATGGGTGTGGCCAACCAGGGAGTCAGGAGGTCAGGCGGCAACGCAGGTGAGCGGTATGAGTCGATCCGGAATATGGGAATTGGCCAAAAATGAACAGAAAAATAAAAACAAGGAAAAGGGGAGAGGGAGTGGAAAAGGAATACATTTTTTAATTGGAAACACTTTCAGTGTGACTTTCAATTCTCAATGTTGGAGGAGAATGGAGAACAGGAGAGGAACAGAGATTATGAGAATATATACTAGGCCAAATACTACTTCAGCCAGTATCATAGATACAGTAGAATGTGGGGTATTTATGATACAAAGCACTGCTTTTGTAACACAAACTGCCTTGGTTCCACAAAATCAATTTTTTTCTTTGGACTGAGATGATGTGTTTAAAGTGTTCTGTTGGTTTTAATACATATATTAAAATATAACCCAGTTCTAGACATGTGAGCTCCACCTACCACAGTGTGTGTTGCATGGAAAGAGTGAGAATGTGCAAACTAAACAGAAGAGTACTCACATCTGTACGTAGAGCTTTAATATTCTTCCCACCCTTTCCGATCACTGCTCCGGCATTCTGGAGAGAAGAGCCAGTCAGCAATAGCATTGAGGTACAGCAACTCAAAAGTGATGGGAAAATCAGCAACTTACTTTGCTCTGTAGCAGAATTCTGAGCTCCACCATGTCGTCAGAGTTTCGGGATCGCTTATGAGGCTGGTCCTCCTCCGTATCCTCAGCAGAACGCTTACCTGAAACGACATTCATAATACATTGATTTATATTACAAGCTATCAGAATTTCATCTTAATTTGTGGCCCTAAATATACCAGCATCTGCACCGAATTGCACATTTTTGCTCAGTTTGGACATCTGAATAAAATCGCTGTGTTTTTTTCCCCTTGAGCCTGAGCTCCATATTCTCCTACATCAGGGCTGTCCAAACTCGGTCCTGGAGGGCCAGTGTCCTGCAGAGTTTAGCTCCAACCCTAATTAAACACACCTGAACCAGCTAATCAAGCTCTTACTAGGCATAGAAACTTCCAGTCAGGCAGGTGTGCTGAGGCAAGTTGGAGCTAAACTCTGCAGGACACCGGCCCTCCAGGACCGAGTTTGGACAGCCCTGTCCTACAACATACGAGCCAAAAAAGCACGACATATCAAACATGATATTCAAAAATAAAAAATCTTTAGATTTTGTCTAAAGGTTCAATAAACTCATACGTTACAAAAACATTTTTTTCCAGGACTTTACAGGGTTTAACAAGATACTGCATGAAAAAAGTATGGTTGGATTTTATCCAGTAGGAAGTGAAAACCGAGCAAGGATATATATAAATATATATTTTATTTTTTTGGAAAAAGCATGCACAATAACATTCATTACATTGATTCAATTTCCATTTCATTAAAAATTAAAAGAATGAATGAAAGAAAGAAAACAAGAAAGAAAGAGAAATCACTGGACCTTACCATTACTCTCTTTGAAAGTCTCCTCTTCCTGTGGGTCATTTTCTGGCTCCATTATCTATCTACAACAAGCGGAGATGAACAGCCCTCTCTGTCCAAACGGATATCTACAAGAAAAAAAACAAACAGTGCATGAATGAATACATTATTTGACCTGACAGGATGCTAGTTCCAACCTTGTGTGTATAATCATTTTAGTGATCTTATCATAATGAACAGTGCTCTTTGTCGACTGAGCATGATTGGGGCAAAACACAGGAGGAGGAAGGATTAAAACAACTATATAATGAGTTATAAAACAAAAGAAGAACTGAATCTAAATATTCTGGTAGTTGTTCTCCTACAATGGAAAAAATGATGTACTGAAATGCAAGAACATTCAAAATTAAACAACTTATTTACTGCCTGGTAAAGTACAGGAAGACAAGCCTACACTTGGGTTGTGTCTCAAACTCTATTGCGCTGCCTAACGTTACCCAGACAGCACTGTGTGCAGCACAAGCGCATATGAGTGTCCAAACGCTCACAAACTATTCGCCAAATGGTTGCTAACGTTGTTGTGTAGATAGGAAGCTCGCTGTGTTTGATTACGGTCAAATTAATTCGTTAGTCGCCATCTTCCTGTAACGTTACTGGATCTGCTGCCTGACTGGCTAATTAACAATGGACGCTTTCAGAAAGCTAACGAGCTAGCTAACTAACGTTACCATAAAGTATGTTTGTTTGTTTTTCACCAAACTAGACTCATGTTTATTACGCTCGTGGTAAACGAAAAATAGTAATACAATAAATACAAAAATAAAAGCCACACGAGGGATAGCAACTGGGGAAATTACTTGGTTGCTAGCTTCCTTTAGCTAACAGAGATGAAGCTAGCTAACGGGTCTAACTTAGCAAGAAAACATAATGCAAATTGCGACCGTGTGCACGAAAAGTACCTCAATGATTTAGGATTGTGAACTTGTTTAACACTGGAATATACTGGTTAATTGCGTAGAAACAATAATAAGGTGATTTTTGTGTGTCAGGAAATGCATCTACCGACCTGTTCCTGTCGTCCTCCCCCTTCGCAAGCTACGACACAGTGACGCACAGAATCTTTCCAGCGCCGCTGGAACGCGGACCAATGAAAGCGCCTCCCTCCACAAAAGAAACGCGCTCTGATTGGTCCAAACCGCAGCAGAACCGGGACTCCAGAAGTGTCACGGACAATCATTGGTCAAAAGAAACGTCAACTTCTAAGAACACTTTTTATGATTAGCTAGCACGACTTTTTGATGTGTCGCAAAGCGCTTTTTTTTGACATGAGCCAACTGTGGTTTCTTTGCAAGTTACCTAATGAAGTATTAATATCAGTAAAGTAGTCAGGAGACGCCCTGTAGTGTAGGTTATGACTCCAGTACACTCATTAGAGCGAAGTGGCCTTCTCACATTAGGCTGCATGCGGAGTGATTTTCTGGTAAGGATGAGTTTGTCTGATCATAAAACGGTTGTAAATAGCAGTGTTGTGTGTAAAATGCGTTACTAAGTTATTAGTTACAGTAATTTAATTACTTTTCCAATGAAAAAGTAAAGTAAGGGATTACTCTTAAATTTTCTGTAATTTAATTAGTTACTTCTGATGTAATTGCATTAAAAACTGCAGAATTTAGACAAATGCTACGTAAAGCAATAGTGTACTTAACATCAAAAATGTAGCTTCTAATATTAAAATGTACGTGTTTAATGTTAGATTCTCCCTTTAAATACTTTGGTCAATTTATGCAATTTTATATCATTTATTTGAAAGAATTAAAAGAGCTGATTCATGTCTATCCTTGTATTGTTCAACTGGTCGAGATTGATATGGGAGTTGCAAACTAGTAATAAGTAATCCAATACTTTTTAGAGAAAGTATGTAGTACTAGTACACTGTTAAAGATGTAATTAGTAGTAGCTAGTAATTAATTACTTTTTTTAAAGAGTATTTTACCAAATACTGGTAAATAGTATAGTGTAGTGTAATAGAGTGTAGTAAGTTGCAAATTGTATAGTATGTCTTTTATTTGAAAAAGTATAAAAATTGTTTCTAATGATCACTATTATATACATATTGCAACAAAGTTTATATATATATATATAT
>NW_015557175.1:924591-934092 GCF_001515605.1 Sinocyclocheilus anshuiensis
TATATATATATAATTTACCAACTTAATAATTGGATGCTGTAGCCTTAGATTTGAAAGTTAAAAAAATTGCATTAGTTTAAAAAGTCTTTTAATTCTTAATTCTTAAATCTTTAATACGCATTTGCCTCTGTCTGTGTTTAAAATATGAAGCTCTAGTGTTCGGGACAGTGAGAGGATGTCAGTGGGTGAAGTCCAGCTTACCCAGGCATGGCTGCATTCTCAATGGCACATCCAGGTCCCTCACACCTGGCTGGACGCTTGCGTGAACTGGATAAAGGTGGAAGCGGTTAGCGAATCCGTGCCTCAGTCGCTGCTGAATCAGCGCATCCTGGAGCAATGGCTAGTGACTGACCTGCGAGATCTGTCCCACCCGGTGCTCCCCGAAAGAATATCCGAGGCACAGAAAACAGAACTAAACAGCTGTTACTGTCTTCAGATGGACTCCCTGCTAGACGTCAGCCAGCCTGCCTACACTCAGCTGCAGCGTATTCGGGGCACCGCCTGCTCCAATGATCAAGTCTCGGCGGTTACGCCGGAAACGCAGCGGCCGTGGGAGGCCAAGCCCACACGTATGTTGATGTTGCAGCTCACGGATGGAGTGCAGAGTCTGGAGGGTATGGAATACCAGCCCATCCCGGCTTTAAGCACCAACCTGCCACCCGGGACGAAGCTACAGCTAGTCGGTCCAATCGGCGTCTGTCTCGGGGTGTTGCTCTTGAAAGCAGAGAACGTGAAGGTGTTGGGTGGGGAGGTGGAACAGCTCTTGGAGATTTACTTTCAGAGCAGAGTGCTTTGCGGGACACTCGGTTTGCCTGAGGAGAACCATCCACAAGGCGAGGAACCGGATGACCAGGAGCTCCTGGCCAGCGTAGAGGCTCCAGTAGGTCATCAGGTAGCTGACAGCGGCTACAACAGCATGGCTTCAGAAGCTTCCTTCAGACCACCTCAGTCGCAACCCCGTCCTCAAGCGACGCCCGTTTCCAGAGAAGACGACTGGGATATGGATGAAATTCCAGATGATGACTTCAGAGGTATTCCAGATGATTTTGATGACGTTCCACAAAATGTGGTGGACGAGGACTTTGATGACATCCCTTTAGAGGAGCTGGACAGTGTGATGCTGGACAACCCGATAGATTCAGAAGTCAGGCCAAGCAGGCGGGAACACTCTGAAATCAAGCACCCTGATGTAATCCAGCCCAATACCGAAGAACCAAGCCTTCTAAGTTTTCGCTGTAGAATTATGCTTAACAGCAGAAGCTTAAATGAAGTTCCTGTTGCAAACGTAGAGGAACCTGATGCAAACTTCCCCAACCGACACAAAACCGAAGAACCAAGCCAAACTTTTCGCTCTAGAAATCTGCTTAGCAACACCAACCAAAGCAGAACCTTAAATGAAGTTCCTCACACATCTGTTACAAGTTCCTCTACAAACACAGCTGGATCTTCTGGTTGCGAACGAGATGCGCCTACACCACCGTACCTCTGCATGCTACAGGCTGGCTGTTGGCCTCCCACCAAAGTTCAGGTTTTACGACTACAAGCTTTCATCGTGACGCTAGTAGGAAATTTGCGCAGTAGTAGTGGCGTGTGGCAACTCGGGGCCACCATATCTGACGGAACCGGGTACTTGGATGTGGATCTGTCTGACGCCATGCTCACCAAACTCATCGGCTACACGGCAGCAGAGGCTCGAGTGCTGCGGAAAGACCCGGCGAGACGCGGTGAGGTGGACAGCGGGATTCAGCATTGTCAAAGAGAGCTGGTGGATATGTGCTGTATGATGAGCGTGCAGGTGGATCAGACGGGCAGAGGAGTCATGTTGTGTGCCAGTCCACTCTCTGACAGAGAGAGCTCCGAGATACAGAAAAGAGTGAAAGAGAGGAGGAACTAAGCTGTACTTATTCTCTGGACTCTCTTAGTTGAACCGAATCGGACAGTGTTCATGCTGATTCAGTCGGTAGTTTCGATGAGGCTTTAGTGGAATGACTTGTTTCGGTTCTCTCAGTCTGAAGAAGACCGCTTATAATGCACATCACTTGCATTCCTTACAATTCAGAACCCAATGTGTTCCGTTTTTTGTGAGTAGTTTTGTTTTTAGATTTGAATGTCTTTGAAAATGATTTAATGAATTAAAAATAATTTAAACACAATTTTTTGTTTTTCCTTTTAATTTTTACATTTTACTGAAGAAAACGTTGTGGGTGGTTGCTATGTGGTTTCTATGTGTTCTTAAAGCAATAAGCCCCAAGAAGCCGTGGTTTACAGTGAATTTATAACAGCTAAGGGGCGTTGTTAGGCACGACGCGAAGCTTAGCTGTTATAAAATCACTGTAAACCATGGCTTCACAGGGCTTATTGCTTTTATAAATCGGTTATTCCATATACGTAGTAAGGTTTCACAGAATAAAACAGAGCAAATAAAGTGTAATGATATTAATAAAAACAGTATTCTTCCGCCAAACCGAGCAACAGACAAACGTAAACAAAGGTGTATGTTTGTAGAGTAATTTACAACAGCTTCGAACGCGGCTCAACCAATCAGAATCAAGGACCAGAACTATCCGTTTTATAAAATAAGTTTTAACGTTTTTTTCTTCTTGAAATAATACCTCTCCTCAGTAATCCGTATAATATGAAGTAGTACTTTACAGAGTATAGTAGAAACAGGGTGCAGTTGGAAATCTTTATATATATAAAGACATATATATATGTATGTGTGTGTGTGCGTATCTCTTTTACAACTCCTGTAACTGGTAGAAAAAGTACAACACAGCTTTTGCAATGAAAATAGCCTCAGCTGCCGACTTGAAATGTCTATTACCTACATGGAAATCTTTCCCTTCTCATGCAAGTTATAACTGTCATCATCTGTGTGCACATTCACATTAGCATTTTCTTTTTGCATGGAAGATTTGATGCACATGGTCCACATTTCATCAAAGATATTGAACAAAGCCCTTTTGGTGGGTAAGCTTCGCATTTTCTTACTCCTCCTTTTATTGAATAGATCATTATCTCTGTCTGCCCTGCTGAAAGAAAGAAAAAAAGTGAAAAGCAGCTTAAGCTGTTGACTGGTCTTCGCTGGTCTTCCATCCTAGGCAGAGCAGGTTTAGGTCTTAGAGTGGTTTTCACCAGCAGGGGGATCATAAAAACAGTGTTGACATTACTTGTTTGTAAAGCTTTAGTGTTTCTGTGGACATGCTAGCATGCTAGATTGCTGAGAAAATCAGGCAAATGACCAAGATGGTCAGCAGTAACACTGTTACAATATGTTGATTGAACTGAAGATGGGGCAATTATTAAAAAATGAACTGAACTAACGTATATATGCCTTAAAAATACTTTAAAACAATCAGAGTACAAAATGTGTCGGTATTGTTTAAATGTAGGCCTAATATAATTTAGCAATTTGCAAATGTGTTACCGTGCCTGGTAGTAAAATAAATATTTGCAAAAGCGCTCTATGTTTTTAATAATTAATTATGTAAAAGAGGACCTATACATATGTAGATTTTTGACGTTTATTTTGTTGGTAGACAGATAAAATCGTTTAATAAGAGAGGGGAAAAAACACATTTATTCGGGTCAGACTTTGCAGTATGTTATTTATCTACACTATGTGTCCATAGCACAAAAGGCTATGGGGCGAAATTTAATACTAAGGGCTTTGGGTTTGCAAATAATCATCCTAAATATAAGAAACAATAACAGTATTGGGTTGCTTTAGTAAGCAGCGTTACAAAGAAGTCCTAAAACAAATACCAACGGGCACCAATAGATGGCAGCAGTGGAATGTAATTGCAGTGTGAAATGCAAACATTAATTGTGAGCCAAGCACATGCCAAGCAGACCGTTTAATGAGCCAGCTAATCCCGTGATGGGCTGTTCTTCCTGCTGTTTACATAAAGGTACAAAGAAATGCACAGAAAAAAAAAGTCTGCACAGTTCAAGACCAGAATGCAAAGGGCTTTCATAATGAAGTAACCCTTGTCTCATGTAATCTCACACTCCATCAGTTAAATTAAAGCATACAGTAGACTTGGCCTTAATCATAGAGATTATATAGCTTGATCTTTGTGGTCCTGGCCTAAAAACACCTGAGTGTCATTAACTGAGTGCACCATAAATTGCCCCTTCAGAGACTCCCACTGTGCGTGCACGCTCATCTAATTCAACACTGATTTCTATTCCCGCGTCGTGCGTCAATCCTGACGTCATTGACGTCATTGCGTGACCCGGTAACGGGTTGAGAGAGCTGCTAAGTAGCGACTCGTCGTTCACTCACCCCAGGTGTTGACAAGTGAGTGGCCTTTTGTGTTACCAGCAACTCATCATTCCATTCATCAGAAATTACTTGCCGTGTGACCAAAACAAATCTTAAGATCCTTTATTCAAATTTGCTGGTCTACAAATCAACTATTTTCTGCTCGCCGACAGTTAAATGGATAGTTCACCCAAAAATGAAAAATAAGCCATAATTTTTAGCCTAACGTACTTGCCTTCATATTGTTCCAAACCTTCTGCTGAAAACAAAAGAAGATATTTTGAAGAATGTGTGAAACCAAACAGTTGCCGGTAGCCATTGACTTCCATAGAGTTTGTTTGTTTGTTTCATACTTATATGGAAGTCAATGGCTACCGGCAACTGTTTGGAACAACGAGGATGAGTAACTGATGACAACATATCCATTTTTGGGTGAACTATCCCTTTAAGAAGAATTAATAAATTAATTAATTAATGTATTTATTTATTTATTTCAATCAGACTTCATCCTACTTTAAAGATCTGGAGCATTTAAAACTGCAGACAGCAGATCAGATCATTTTAGTCATCTTTATAGGCTATTCTCGGTGTGAAGGGCCTTTAATGGTCATCTCTGACAAAGCCCAACATTATAGGCAGATCGATGCCTGGTCACGTGACTGACGATCACTATGTTTTAAATGTCAAAAACGCCGATGCCAGATATCTAGACCTATCTGCAAAAATATGAGCATTCATTGTTTATCAATTTTGTATGTGACGTATATCAAGATATTAATAATAACTATAATACACTTAGTAGCCTAAATAAAAATCCATAATGATTTCCATTAACACTCTTGCGTCATTTTAATTGTGTATGGTCGTTGTTGTTGTTTTTTGCTCATAATTCTCCACCCCCTTTCTATTTATTTCCTTGATGTGAATCAGACTGAACGACTCGCGCTGAGAGAGAGTCGAGAATGAGTCAATTCGAGAACAATTCGTTCATTTAAAGATTCATGCACAAATGAATCATTCACGAACGAACCCCAACTGCTGTGTGTGAACTACATCTGTCAAGCGACTGTCATCATTACCATAATCTGAGCAACATGCCTGAAAGGAGATGAAACATGCATTGACTTCTATATGCGTAATTCATTCGCCTTAAGCTCTTAAGTCCTGATCGTGTAAGGATGCTACACGCTGTCAATAATCAATGAAGTGTCTGAATGATCTCCTCTCCTCGTCTCCTCCCCTCAGATGCGCTGCGCATCATCCAGCGCCCGCGCTCCCTCACTTCAGCACTCGCGTCTCTCAAGAGCGCGTCTTAATTCCGTCCTTGTCTATGGCAAGCCAAAGTATTCACATACGCCTGGGCGGGCGTCTGATTGCACACTGACCCGTCAAAAGCGTGCGATTTGGCAGCAAAACGCTCGTCTTCGACGTGTGATTTGCCATTAAACGCGCGTTCTTAACGTGCGCTTTGGGGTCACGGAAAAGCTCACCGGACGCGTCATTTAACGCCAGCGTCTCGGTCATTCCGTCTAGGCAGAGCGAGGCATACGGAGACGAGAGGAGCACGGACGCTTCACGCAGACAGACGCGCGAGACAAGGTCGACGGTGCGTTACGAGCCGTTCTGCGACGCTCCAGACGCGCGTGTTCTGCGCTCTCTCCACGCGTTGGATTCCAGGGGTCTTAAAACTGGAGGCGGGGACCCGGGGATGAGCCTGCTGTCGGGGGGCTTCGGCATGGCGGGCTGGGGGGCCGGGTGGGGTCTGATGCTGCTCGCGCTCTGGAGGCCCGGTGCCGCTTGTCCGGAGCTCTGCACGTGCACTGGCGTGCGGATCTCGTGCGTGGATGCGGAGCGCAGCATTATGGCTTTTCCCATGCTGCAGTCCGAGGCAGAGATGGAGAATATCACAGACATGTAAGTTATAAAGAAGAGGCCACAGAAGATGATGCATGTTGTGTCATTCAGTTAATTGCGTGCGTGCGTAATTGTTTGATTTCTATGATTTATCCGGGTTTTATTGTACTTGGAATTATTGTGCCAAAGTCATTTTATGAGTACACTGTATTATTACTCGGTTATATCTGCTGTTGACTGTTTTACACAAATGTTTTAAAACATATGAATCACTATGTCAGTTTGATTGACTTTAATTAGGTTAAGTAGTATTTTGAAATTAGTTGCTGTTTAAATCACACTAGAAGTGCATTTGTTTGAATTTAGGCCAGCAGAATGGGAATTTTTTTTATATTTCTACCTTTAAAAAATATTTAATTTATTAGAAATTATTTAGAGTTTTTACTACTCACCATAGATCAGTTAATGAATTAATTGAGTTAAAAGATTATTATAAATTTTTTGGGAATCTACCCTGCATGACTCGTTTAGCCAGATCTTGTTGTTATTGTTGCTGTTTACAGATACATTGCAAATCAAAGCAGCTTCAAATCCATTAATGAAAAAGATCTCGACTCGTACCACAACCTCAGAAACCTGTGAGTATAAAATGTGGAACAGCTTTTACGTTCTTGCTGTGAGATAGAAATTTATGATATCCGTGTTTGTGTTGTCCTGCAGAACCATAACCAACACGAGACTCGCATATATTTCGAGGCAGGCCTTTCAGAGCAACCCGAAACTACAGTATCTGTGAGTGCTTTGGTTGTGGAGAAGCTGGAGGTTCAGTTTAGCATGTTTTGGTTGTTTAGAAAGTTTAGTGTTATGTAAAAATAAATATGAATTCTGAAATGTTAACTACATTGCTAAAAAATATGACTGTTAAATCAGTATGTTTTATTATATAAATATATACTAATTTTATATGATTTATATTAAATATGTATATTATAAATATATAATAAGTTTTGTCAGTGCTGATCATTGTCTCCTTTAACAGGAATCTCAAAGAGAACAATCTGTCCAATCTATCGTGGAGGACGTTTCGTCATTTAAACATTTCATATCTGTGAGTCTCTTATTTTTCTCTCTTATTTTTGATTTATTTATTTTGGTTTTTGCTAATAGAAAAACAAGGAATGCAGCAAACGATGCATGCACACTTAAACATAACATATTTTACATAACAATATATTTCAAATCCATTCAAACGTAGCATTTATTCAAAAATATCCGATTGCATTTGCATGGTTGTTGGTACATTTTGGAATTTTGGGAATCAGCCAAACAGTACTAGCTACCATTCTCAGAAATATTGTCCGATAACCGGAGTCGCAAATATATTGATGTAAACTGTAATGATATGTAATGTAGTCCTATCAGGTTACACGTATAGAGTTATTTGTGTTCTTGATCAGTATTTTTTGCATTGAATGTTTCAGGGAGCTGTCATGCGCTTTGTGTGTTGCAGGTTGCTGGCAGGCAATCCTTTGCAGTGCATATGTGAAAACGTGTGGCTGAAGCAGTGGAGAGGAGAGAAGGCCGAGGACCTGCTGTGTGTGGAGGAGGAAGGAAAGAGGACAGCGCTGTCTAAGCTCACACTGCCCAACTGTGGTAAGAATCAGATGATAAAGAGAAGATAAGGATAAATGTCCGTTAACTAATGATGAAGGAGTAATATAAGCAAAAGTTGGGTCAAACGTTGTACATTAATTTCAGTTCATTTAACAGTGTTTACAGCAAATTTCACCACAGACTGCTTTGTGAATCTTTTACAAAGCTCTATAGATACTGTAACCAACATTATTGGAACCAGGATTAACCAATAGCTTGTAAACCAGTGCAGCACAGTGCCGTAACCTATTTCACAGTCAAGGGCATTAACATAAGATTTCTATATGCGAAAAGGTGAAAGAGGGTCAAAAATAGTCAGGAAAAATTCGATTGTGTCTGTTTTGGTGGAAAACTAACAAACAAAAAAACTTGAAATAAGTAGACCTGAGGGAAAGAGTTAAATAATAATAATAATAATAATAATAATAATAATAAACATATGTATGTATCATTTGCATATATATGAGGGTTCCATATGTGTGTTTATCAGTTATTTTAATTTTGTTATTTATATAATATTATAGTATTTATTATTAGTATGCATATGTGCTTTGCCATTTGTGTTATTTTTTAAAGAAATATTTATTTATTTGCTTTTTTGTTTTTTCAGTTAGATGCCAAGGCAACATTTCTAATTCTAAAAAAGTTTTTTTCATCTAATATTTCATTTATTCCAGCCTTATTTCAGTTACTGAAAACATATTTTTAATATTAGTTTAAGTTACGACGTTTTAGTTTGAGTTAATAATACCAACACTGTTCTTTATTAAAATACATTTAATCCATCGAAACTAATTGTCAACTTGATGCATTTCTTTGATGAAGCAACTGACTGGAAAGAATGAACTAAAACAATCTACTATGGCCTACTAAGGAAACGTGTTATTGTTTTATTCAGAGCAGAGGTCATCTAATATTTAATACTGAAATGTAGGTTTGTTTGTTTGGTAAGATGTGATTTTTTCCAGGCTGTAGTTTTATGACTGCGGCTTGAGACGTAAATAATTATTGATCCAAAAGATCAGCCTCCAGCCAGGCCTATTTTAAGCAATACCACAGCAGAAGACCCTCGAGGGAGGAAGACAAGAGAGCGAGGGAGGAAAAGGGAAAAATAGAGACAGACGGGGGGATCCCCAGAATGCAAAAACACTGAGACATTTAGCACTGAGCGTCTGCTGGCCTGTGGCCAAATGCTGCCTTTCTTTTCCATTTTTTTTTTTGTGCACTGAAAGAAAACGAGCTGCTCCAGTGAATTGTTCCAGTTTACCACTTTTGGAACATCTATAGAGGGCCAAATGTACATGAGAGATTTTTTGCCAGTGCAGTTTAAATTAGAAAAGGAAAGTTTGGACTTGTTGACGTTTAATCCCAAAATTCATTTACTCATGCTCATGTCATTCCAAACCTGTATGACTTTCTCTTTTCTGCGAAAAACAAAAGAAGATACTCAGAAAATTATATTTTACACACACACACACAGATATATATATATATATATATATATATATAGTGAAAATCAGTGGGGACCAGTGATGTTTTAGACCTAGAATATCTTCTTTTGTGTTTCTCAGAATGTCAGAGGTTTGGAATGACGTGAGCATGAGTAAATGATGACAGAATTTTCTTTTTTTTCATTTTCAAATGAAAATGTGCTGCAAATGTACTCACCCTCAGGTCATCCGAGATGTAGATGAGTTTGTTTCTTCATGGGAGCAAATTTGTAGAAA
>NW_015557175.1:934450-935520 GCF_001515605.1 Sinocyclocheilus anshuiensis
GAGTCCAAACAGCTGATAAAAACATCACAATAATCCACAAGTAATCCACACCACTCCAGTCCATCAGTTAACATCTTATGAAGCGAAAAGCTGCATGTTTGTTAGAAACAAATCCATCATTAAGGGGTTTTAACTTAAAACTGTTGCCTGCAGCTAATAGACAAATCCTTTATCCATAATACTGCTGTCTCCAGTTAGAAAGTCGTCTCGACTAAATCAAGAGAGAAATACAGGTCAAGCTCTGCTTTCAAGCAAAAAACCCAAAACAGTTTTAAACTAATATGCTGGAGGATTTTGATGTTTAGGGACCATAGGAGATGGACTTTTTCACTGGAGGAAGTGTTATTATGGATTATGGACTGTTTTGGCCAGAAGCAATGGTTTAAAGTTAAAATACCTTAATGATGGATTGGTTTATTAGAAACACACAGCTTTTGGCTTCGCAAGACATTAACTGATGGACTGGAGTGGTGTGGATTACTTGTGGATTATTGTGATGTTTTTATCAGCTGTTTGGAGTCTCATTCACTGAGGTAAATATGCTGTTAAAATTATTTTTTTGAAGTTGTAAATAAAACAAGGATTATCGGAATACTTCAGAATTTCACATTTAATTTATTTACTTGCAGTTTCTTCGTGAAATTTACTAGCAAAATATTTTCTTAATTCTGAGTAAAAATTGTTTCACAACCAAATTTGTCAGTGTACATTTTCTCAAAATGTTCATTTTTGGTTGAACTATTCCTGTAAGAGAAAGAGCTGATGAGGGGAAACTGTTTGTCCGGTCTGAACAGGCTGAAGGAATGTGCTGTGTGTGGTAGATGTTAAAAAATCACTCAGAAACCATACATGATTCTTATGAAATGATCAAAGTTGCGTGACCTGCAGTTTCCTGCAGAAGCAAGCGATGCCATGGGACACGGTGATAAGGATGTCAATTGCCGCAGCCTGAGAGCAGATAGAGATAGAGATCTGATTTGGCTGTCTGTTCATGACAGAGCCGGTCAGAGCTGTCTGCACTCTTTGGCTCTGGATTTAGTGGGAGCGCCCGCGGGCGAGAGCGGCATTCC
>NW_015557175.1:935845-952646 GCF_001515605.1 Sinocyclocheilus anshuiensis
GATATGATATGATATAATATAATATAATATAATATAATATAATATAATGATTCTGAATATAGATTGCAAAAATGCAATTTGTAAAATGTTGTCCAAAAAATTCAAATGTATTCATATTGAAATTAATTTACCTTCATTAAATTTCTATAAAAGTGATTACATTTCTGAACTAAAAGGTCAAATGTCAATGTCATCATCACTTTAAATATACCCTGAAAAGGTCTGAAAATAAAATGAGAGATTTCTATAAGTAATTCAAAACAATATAATATAATGAAATATAATATAGATATAGATTCTGAATATATGCAGATCACAAAAAGGATTTTTTGAGGGTTTGTAAAATGTAAAAATGTAAAATTCATTTCCTTTTTTTTAACATTTATTTTAAGTGATTCGGTTTCTGAGCTAAAATATCAAATACATATCTCAGTATCACTTTAAATATACTCTGAAAATGGCTGGTACTAAAAATAATAATTTTCCGAAGTCGTTCAAAACAATATAATGTAATATAATATAGATAAATTCTGAATATATATATATATATATATATAGACCACAAAAAGGATTTGGTTTGTTCTTGTTAAAATTGATTTATGTTCATAAAATGTTTTGTTTTTTTTTAAATTAACTTTTTAAAAAGTTTTTAAATGGCAGGATTCGTACAATCACTTGATCTCTCTAAAACAACTTTATACGTTCCTATAGATTTCTTCACACTGCACACAAATCTGATCTTTTTGATTATTCACACTGTCGTTTTGCAAGTGATGTAATCAGATCTGTTTGTTCAGACAGTACGGACAATAACATCTTTTGCTGTAGTAATGATGTAATAGAAAGCGTGATGCAACAACAACTGAGTAGCTGTCAGTACTGAAACAAAGGAATGAAAACTGGAAAGTATGGAGTGTGGAAGTCACACTATATGAGGAAAATGTGTTTTTTTACTAAAACTAGCAAGACAGTGATTCGGATTAAGAATGTTCGTCTAATAGTTGATTGTATGGTTTGTGGTGTGTTTTCTGTCTAGTTCTCCCCACTGTGACTCTCAAACCCACTAAAGTGACCATGCAGAAAGGGTTAAATGTGACGCTGGTGTGCAACACCTCAGGAATGCCCACACCGACTCTGAACTGGGCCACCTGCAAATTAAATTCAACGTACGAGGTAATTCAAACCTTCATCTCTAATTTACGAAGTTGATTCAGTTGTAAGTGTTAGTGGCTCTTGCGGGTTCTTTTCATTGTGGATGCCACAGAGGACATACTATAGACGCTTGTTTCTGCCACTGGATAAAAAAAGAAACAAATGTGACCCTGGACCACAAAACCAGTCTGAATAAATAGGCTTTCCATTGATGTATGGTTTGTCAGGATAGGACAATAATTGGTCGAGATACAACTATTTGAATATAATAGGGTGCAAAAAATCAAAATATTGAGAAAATCGCCTTTAAAGTTGTTCAAATGAAGTCCTTAGCAATGCATGTTACTAATCAAAAATTAAGTTTTGATATATTTACAGTAGGAAATTTACAAAATATCTTCATGGAACATAATCTTTACTTAATATCCTAATGATTTTTGGCATAAAAGAAAAAAATCGATAATTTTGACCCATACAGTGTATTTTTGGCTATTGTTACAAATATACCCCAGCGACTTAAGACTGCTTTTGTGCTCCAGGGTCACAAATAACTAAAAAAGGAAACTTTTAAGGAAACACAATTCTGAGAAAAAAAAACAGAATTGGGAGATATAAACTCAGAACTGTAATGTATGAACTCGCAATTCTGAGGAGAAAAATCCGATTTGTGCAATATAAACTTGCAATTGCAAAGAAAAAAGTCTGAATTGTGAGAGAAAAAAGAAATAAAAAACAGAATTGCAAGATGTAAACTCAGAAATCAGAGAAAAAAGTCAGAATTCTGAGTTTATATCTTGCAATTCTGCCTTTTTTCAGAATTGGGAGTTTATATATCATATTTCAGACTTTTGTTCTTGTTATTCTAAATTCTGCCTTTTTTCTTGCAATGCCAACTTTTTAGAATTTCTCCCAATTCTGAGGGAAAAAAAGGCAGAATTGTGAAATATAAACTAACAATTGTTTGATAAAAAAGCTGTTACTATCTTTTTTTTTTTATTATTCTGTGGCGGATGCGAACAAAAAAAAAAGAATTTTAAACGAGATTTAAACTTTGAGAAATTTCAGAATTGTGAGAAAAAGTCTTAATTGTGAGATAAAAAGTTGCAATTACCTTTTTTTTATTATTTGTTTGTCCCATGGCAGAAAGAAGCTTCCATTCAGACTGTGGGAGTATGGGTAGCCATACTATTTATTTTCACTACAACAAATAAATATAGCAGAAATGCGTTTGCTATGTCTTGCCAGATTTTAAAAACGTCTTTTGCGAGTAAACATGCTGTACATGTAATGAGCCCTTTGACAAGGTTTCTGAGTATATTATATTATTAAGATCCATTATGAAAGTTATGCATTGTTAATGCCTTTCTTATTATGTGACATTTGCTTTAGAGTTTTACTGAGATGATTGCTTGTAATTATTTAATATGGAATATTTGTTGATTTTACCAGATTTTAAGGCTTTGATTTATGGAACAGGGCAGAGATACCTTAAAGTTCATATAAATTGCCATCTGCAAACCATTTTCTTAATGTGGCGTAACAGGATATTCACAAAAACAACAATGCCCGAATAGCTATTGGTTAACATTATCCAAATGGTCGTCCGCCTAAGTGATGCCAATGGAAAAAGAAAGTCATTTCAGAGGAGTAGCAAGTGATTACATCTTGATTAAAGACAAAAATCTTGTCTTTTTTCTTTGGAATAACATGCAACAATGCACAATAAGGCTATGAGGATCTGTAAATAGGAAGGAGTTGGATTGCATGTAGACTTTAAATAGAAATGACATTGACATTGCTGTAACTCACACCTGCAGCACGAGCGCTCAGGTCAGATGTTAGAGCTCAGACTCGTGAATGTCTCTTCCCTGGACAACGGATGCAAAATCGCCTGCAGGTCTGAAAACATGGTGGGAGAGGCTGAGGCCTCTGTGGATCTGGACATACTGTGTAAGTTACCAATAAAAATGTTATTGCATAAGACTGGCATAAGTACTCATTTATACTGGAAATTACATTTGTAGATTTTATACTACCCTAGATTTTTTTATACTACCCAGGTTTTAATGTTTTTGAAAGAAGCCTCTTATGTTCACCATGGCTGCGTTTATTTGATTAAAAATACAATAATAAGCAGCAATATTGTGAAATATTATTACAATTTAAAAGAACTGTTTTCTATTTGAATAGATTTTAAAATGTAATTTATTCCTGTGAAGCAAAGCTGAATTTTCAGCATCATTACTCCAGTCTTCAGTGTCACGTGATCCTTCAGAAATCAGTCTAAATTTGCTGATTTGCTGCTCGAGAAACATGATTATTATCAATGTAGAAAACAGTTTAATATTTTCGTAGAAACCATGATACATTTTTTCAGGATTCTTTGATGAATAGAAGGATAAAAAGAACAGTACTCATTTGAAATTGAAAACTTTGTATAACATGTCTTTACTGTCACTTTTGATCAATTTTGATCAATTAAATGCATATTAATTTATTTTAAATAAAATAATTATTTTGAACAGTAATGTAAGTCCACGTGAATCTAAGGTTTCATTAACCAAAAAGTCATAAATTAGTTAATGACAACTAATTTATTGTTGTTGTTTATTAGGTTTATTAGATTTATTTTACTTTAAAAGAGCCAAAAATCCTGTTTTCTGTGACATTCCTTTAAATCTATTCATTAGCAATGAGAAGTTCCTTAATTTAGATATCTTTAATTCTTGAAAAGATATCTGAAATTTCTTTAATCGGCCAGTAATGCATTTCAATAAGACCATTCAAGTTACATCTATGTTTGTATCTGTAATAATGCTGTGTGTTTATCTGTGCCATTTATTTGGGATGCCAGTTCCACCTGTAATCAGCAAGCTGATGGATGCGATCTCGGACCACCACTGGTGCATTCCCTTCAGCGTGTCGGGCAACCCAGAGCCTAAACTGAGCTGGTTATTAAACGGCAAACCCGTGGAGGAGGGTCCCTTTATCCGCACCATGGTCCACGATTACTCAGAGGGCGAGTACCACGGCTGCTTACACCTGGACAGTCCCACACACATCAACAATGGAAAATACACGCTGCTGGTCAGTAATACATACGGAGAGGACCGCAAGACAGTATTCGCGCATTTCATGCACGAGCCGTGGAACGGTGAGCTGAAATCTGCATGCAACCAAATCAAAATAATTAAAGTAAATATGGCTGTGTCTGAAAAGTTACCTTGCTTGTTTTCCTTTCCATGTTTATCCATCAGAATCAGTTACTGATCCGCTGTATTATGGTGAGTCTCTTTTAAGTCTTCATAATCAAATTACAGAATAATATGAATGATTATGAATGATTATCATAGTCATAGTTCACCAAAAATTGTCGATTTTGACATGTGTGCCACACAAAAAGTTTTAATGAAGTTACAGAGGTATTGTTGACAAAATGTTAATTTTGGGGGGAACCTTCCCTGTTTAGGCATTTATTAAGTAATACGTGCAATATTATAATGGCATTAAGTCTTTATTACAAGAATAAGTTATTAAAAAAAGTTTATTCTTTTTGTCTTCTTGCATGTGAGATCCCACTACAGGTATGAACGAAAGACACATGAACATGCACATTATAGATCTGTAGTCTAAAAGCACATGTATCTTAGTGTTTCCTCTCTTTTAAACAGATGACACTCCTCTTGGACCGCCTGAGGACAAGGTCGCTGTGAGTGAAATTCAGTTATTTGTGTAGTTTCTGTTGAGTTTTTACTGCGTCAGAAACAAAATACATGTCTGTTACGATTGTATGTAGTATGATTTTACACCTAAAACCCCTAAACAGGCATTGTTACACACACCCTCAAGTAGCATATTCCCCTTTTAAAATGACAGCAATATGATAAATGACACTGATGTGTTTAAATAGTTACTTTTATTAATATTAATAATTGGATTCAAGTCCATTAAGCTGTTTGTGGTTGACAAGCAATGGAGCATCTAGCCACGTTGATGTGCGTTCACTGGTGTACGTTTATCATCATTTTACATCAGCTTCAAATGCGTTTCATAAAATCAGAATTCACAATCTTTTTAATATATTTCATTACATCACAGTGTCAGGGCATGAGTACAACCTATATTGTAAAAAAAAAATCTAATTTCTCTCAACTTTCAAAGTTTGAATTTGTTCGTTCACAAAATACAAAATGCCTAGTATAGCCAATAAATTTGTCAGAGCGTCAAAAGACCTGTTGTTCTGTAAATTTTCATTTAGTAGCTTAATTAGTTAATTATTGTTTCGATGTATATATATATATATATAGTCGCACAAACGTACAAACCTCAATAATGGTGACAATCATCAAATGTAGAAAGATGAGCTCTTAACAACACAACACAACAAATAACTAACAATAATTACAAAACAAGAAGTTTAAATAAAGTCAGCAAACAGCAAAACAATTGACCTATCGTAGGGCTGGGCGATAATTTGATAACGATAATTATCGCGATATAATTTTCCTCGATAAAACAATATGAAGAGTTCGATATAATGTTTATGCGCCAAAAGTGGAACGAAACAGCGCGACTCATTTGAATCGCGCCACTCGAACCGTTTATCTGCTCGGATCACAGTTCAAACTGCCGCGCGGCGCGAGCTCACTAGAACAGATGCGTTTACTCGGTCACGTGAGCACTAAACAGCGCTGAGAGATCCAGTGTGAAGCGCTTGAATTCAGCGATGAACACAAATGACTCTGTGATTTAAACTAGTTTAGAGCCAAACAGGAGAAACATTGTGTGCAACGAGACAGTCAGAAGGCTTTTCAATCTACACATCGCCATCATTTACCATGGATTTACTGTAGTAACACTCACTGCACCATGGTATTGTGGCAGAAATGTGTGATATTCACATTGAATTTTATTACAGGAGTAATGGTATATAATTATAGTAGGTATTTGTGATTAAGCTATAGCATGTGTGCATTTATACAAAGTGTTTTAGACTACTGTTTTTCATACAAATAGGCTACCTAAAAACCATATAGTTATATTTTTACCATGGTATTGAGGTTCTATATGTGTGGTTTTAACTGTGTTTATCATGATTTAAATGTATGCTACTACGGGAGACCAATGCTTAATTAAAAAAAAAAAAAACTTGGTCAGAAAGAATACATTTAACCATATAAAATGGAGATTTCTACATTTTTTACAGATGTTACTGATTTTGATAATGAACAAAAATTTACCTCCGCATCCTAACTCAAGCTATTATTAAATGTGCATTTCTAAGAGACAAAAAAGTGATATTATTATTATTATTATTATTAATATTATCAGGCAACCTAAACCGGTTTCTTTATTTGAAACAATATCACTCATTAGAACATGCAGGAACTAAGAAATTAATTTTTCTATTTAATTTGCTAAATCATTATAATGAGCCCAAATTAATGGTCTGGTTTCTACATCTTTCACTTTGGAACAAAAATCTAAAGAAATAAGATTTGACATTTATCGTGATAATTATCGATATCGGCTGATATGAAAAAAATTATAGTGATAATTTTTTTGGCCATATCGCCCAGCCCTAACCTATCGGTAAGCCCCGCCCCCCTTAGTTACTATTGCTCCCTCGGACAAACAAACGGAGTTGCTCACTGTCTCACAATGACAGCTGTCAGTGTGAAAGCCTTGTCCCATGATGTTTTTGCACAATTTTGGACACAGAAGGGCACCATTCAAGTGGGAATTAAATATTCGATGGAGGGATATATAAAAGATTTGAAAATAAATATGGTGGTTAACTCGAAGCGATCAGATCCCAATGCAAGCGCGAGAAGTCTCATATTACGGTCATCACGATCGCGGATGACAACATGCAGGATCAACACTGTTCATGTACCGCAGAGTACGATTAAATTAATGTACATTTAACCAGTTTAATATGGAGAGGCACTGAAATGTAGACCTTCGTTTATGTGTTTTCGACTTCCATTGTACATGATGTGAAAACAGTTTGCTATTTAGGTTTGTAATAGCATTGACTCGCTAACTTTAACGCTAACGTTAGCTGGTTTTAGCCAGAGATACCTTGCTGAAACACAAGACATTAACGTTCTGCTTGAGCAGATGAAAAGTATAACTTAATGAGAGTATGACAACCAGAAAATGAACGTTTTCGTATTCATTGGGATTGGGGTTGAATGCTTAGGGACAGTTTGCTCTGTTTTGGTTGGATTTAGGAAATGGAATAAAATAAATTACATTGCCTATCCTCTCGGGATAACTGGAATTAGTGTTACAAGTACCCTAGGCATATCGTTTTTCCATTTTTGTAGCATAAACACCATTAAACCGATGAGAGCTTCGGATCTTCCAATGGTTCTCTATGGTGCTGAAACCTAAAGATGTCCGAGTTCCACTCTCTGTGCAACTGATACTCGACTGCCATTGGCTCATCTGCATTCGAGGGAAGGGGCTTACCGATAGGTCAATAATCCACCTTTTTCCTACTACGAGCCTATACTGCGTTTTAAATTCTCAAAAAGACTGTACATGAGCTGTACATTTTATTTCATGTTCAATTTTCAGAAGTCAGGAGAATAATGTAATGTGATGTGATATAACAAAAAAAGGAAGAGCCCTTTTCACTCCACTGCATCTTTACCTCCTGGTTATTTTCATTTTTTCCCCTTGTACTCTCCTGTAACTACATGAAAGAAGACAAATACTGCACATTTGTGGTCTGCTTTCACGATATATCCCATGAATAATTCACTGGAATGCATCTCTTGTTTTTCTCCCCAAATCCTCACGTCTCTTTCCAGGTTTGGTTTCACACAGATGGTTTAAAATTGAATTGTTAGGTTATATAGACATATGTTACTGCAATGATATTTATAATGTCAGTATTATTGCTGCAGATACAATCGAGCTTTTCTTGGTATGTTTGGTATACACTTATAAATGTCCTTTTAATGTTGGATGGTTGAAGGGTGATGAGAATAATGTCACCTCATTGTACACAGTTTTTTTTTAAATGCATATTGTTGCTTTCATTGAGCAAACCTTTTGCTGATTGTTTACAGTTACTCCCATAAATCGCGTAAAGTGTCATGGGGCGTCGGCGGATAACAGTTATCACATAATTTATTCATACTGCAATGCATTCTGGGAACTCACAAACCCTCAACATTTCAGCAGTATGAAATTCTTTGTTCAGAAAGTGACTAGTTGGGTCAATTTGCGGGAATTGTGTCATTCTTAAATGGGTTTTTATGTAGAAAATTACATTTCTTAGTATTTGAGACTCAAAACATTTGATAAACTGGAAAATAAGTTGCTTTTTTTTTTTTTTACTATGCCATACATTGTGATCCCTAGATGGCCAATCAGGTTTTAGTACAGTAAACTCTAAACTAAATGACTTGTGTAAGAGAAAATGGTCAAAATCCCAGAGAGCATGTTTTTTTTACCCAACCGTGCTTGAAGCTTTGAATGCTGGTTGAAGGCTCTTCGTTCTGCTCGTAGGTGTACGTGGTTGTGGGAATTGCGGCGGTCACATTCACAGGCTTCATCCTGATGCTCGTCATTCTGAAGTTTGGACGCAACTCAAAGTTTGGAATCAAAGGTAAGCACCTCTCAGCTCTGTGCGTGGCTCTGCCAAGGCTTCATTACGGACTGTAGCTCTGGAAAGACGCATTGTTCTGGGCGGAATAAGTGGGTTTTCTTTTGTGAAACTTGAAAAAGAGGAATGCTAAAGGAAGGCTGTGCTTCGACTCTAATGTGCTCTACTAATTACTAATGCACACCTAATCTACTATAACATGTGTTTCTCAGAGAGTTTATTGAAGTGCACACTAATGTTGAATAATCCTTATTGACTATAGATGACTACTAAAGTGTTTTCTTTCATTCGTTTGTCTCTGCTAATGGTTTGTGCCATGCATCTTGACTAGATGACTTCTGATAGGGAATAGACATGTGGATTGTCTAAAGACAATTTTCTACCCCATTTGGGATAGACAATGAAGCTTTTGAAATTGAAATTGTGTTATGGAGGAGTTGACTGTGTTTCATTTAGTATGTTTGTGTAGAAGATATACATTTTCTTAATTAAGAAAATAATGAAAGTGAATAATGAAAGTGTAGTTGTTGTCACAATGCTATGGGTTGTTGCCAAAGGTGCATAAGGTGCTTGGAGCGGTTTCGATTTCATGATGCTATGTGGTTGCTAGGGTGTTTTGGGTGGTTGCTAGGGTGTTTCTTACTGGCCCAAGTCAAAAAAATTACAAGTCTCTGTGATATTCTGGTCACTAGATATGGCTTGGGTCCCTCCATTAATAGAAATCTATAAGATTTATTTTCACCCATTTCATCGTCCATTGGGCAGAAATTGTAAGTTTATTCGCTAAAAGTAATTGCACAGTAATTGCACTAGAATCGCTTTCAGTAATTGCACTTGAAAAGTAATACACACCAGTGTTTAATACTAATCGTTAGGTGCAGTCACATGAAATTTCATTGTCTATAGTCAATATTGTAGCGATGTAGCACAGCTCACAAAAAAGTTACTTTCAAACCAAGCAGCTTTCTGTTGGTCAACACAGCGAATCCACACGAAATTCCCAGATTGCATGGATTCCTGTTGAATGTATTGTATTTTGTAACATGTCCCCTAACCCATACAACTGTATAGGTCATTTGTCACTTCCCTGAAATACGACCCATAGGAGTGGTTACTAAATTACTGCCGCTACCGACAGCAAGACATGCCACAGAAATGTTCGTATTAATACATTGTGCTCTTTATCTGTATTAGGATTTGTGTAGTTGTACTGGTAAAGCATTGTGTTACAGCAGCGCAACGGTCATGGGTTGCGATCCCACAGAACACACATACTGATGAAATGTATACCTTGAATGCACTGTAAATGGCTTTCCAAATCATCTGCCAAATGCATGAATCTAAATGTCAATTTTGAAAATTGGAAAGAGGAAAAATGTCGGTAAGGGACCGTGTAAAAAGTCCACACATTGCATTTCAGGGAACCTGCATTTTGATTGGTAACAACAGTCACACGTCATTTCGTGACGACACACACAACACGAAACTTTCGTTATTTATAAGTAAATATCGGTCGTAATAAGCTGTTTCCACATATGAGTTGTTTTTTTTGGAGGAGGACAGTCTGGGATTTCGCCGAACATCATTAAATGTGACCACATCTTTAGGGATTTGTTCAAATCCCTAACCCTGAGCAGTAGTAATAGTGCTGCTTGCTTTAGCAGATAATCTCAGCACATTCTCTTTAATATTCTAATTAACCTCTGCAGCAGATTTTCAGTTTGATCACATGAGCGAGTGTTTGCGTTTGTCTTGGCTCCTGACAGCTTGATAGTCAGTTGGTTTGAGTGAGAGCGTGTGATTGTTTTTGTGGTTTCTCTGAGAGGAAGTGTCGAGTTAGGCGTCCTGAGGGGCTTATTTTCGCACAGTGGTCTTGAGTGTGTGCGTAAGTGCCTCCTTCGTTGTCCACAAGGACAACATACATGATTACTATATGAAGGTTCCGTGCTAAATTCCTATATTGTTTTGGTTCTAATCGTGCTTTCAATGCTGTTTTGAATTTTTCTACATCACAAATTATATCAGAAAAATCAGAGTTTGAATGTTCTAGATTTTTGATCCCAGATTTCCAGTGTGTTCCCAATCTTTTAGAGCCCACTGTAGACACACACACAAACGGCGTATCTCACTGCACTGTATAGAAAAGCAGACCTTGCACCATGGAGAGAGGAGAGGAAGTGGAGTGGGAATGGAAGGAGGTGAAATTGTAGCCCTCAGGTTCAGGAAGTGTGGCTGTCTGCAGAGATGCAGCGCTCCATCTGCCTGACAGAGAGAGAGAGAGAGTCAGCAACCTTCTGCTTATCAATGATTCAGAGGCCAGGTGTCGGTTTTCTCTGGTTTGGACGAATAAAAAAAAATCAATAAAGCTTGTCAAGGTCAGAAGTATCATCAGTCCTGGACTCGTGGCCTTTGGTTAACAAACTAAAGATGCACCTCAACCACTATCTCACTATCTCCTCTCTCCACCATCAGACGTGAAGCTTTTTATGGGAATGTTCCTGACGGTTCCTTCAAAGCAACATCTGAATACTTTGACCTCACCTCAAATCAAGAATGCATAATGTTAACTAATGGGACTTTATTGTAAAGCGTTACCAAAATGAATTTAGAACAGCGAATCCAATCCAATCTCACGGGAAAACGTAGCTATTTTACAAGGTGGTGGTTTCATGTAAATTTGTACTATGTGAATTGAATGAAAATGTAAAATTTGTAGAAAATAATAATAATAATAATAATAAATAAAGATGAAAGTCCACCTCTAAACATAACTGTTACTGGGGCATAAGCAGATTGTATGAAAACATACAAATGAGATCATACTAATTCATACGAATTAGGCACCAATTTACCAAAACGTAAAATAGTGCCATTAGATTGTGTTGGCATGTACACCACTAAAATATGAATTTACAGCTAAACTAATGCATTTTTATACAGAAGAATTCATAAAAAAAAACAGCTGCATATTTCTGCTTTTAAAGCATATGATACACTTGCCCTATAGACTTCCATTGTTAGAGTATTACTGTAAAAGCAATTTTTTCTTGCCTTTACAAACTGAAGGATGATTCAAAATGACTTTGTGATAATCGACAACATGCCAGAGATGCTGCAGACAGAGCTTACCTTCTTCTGAATGCAGAACATTCCTTTAACAAACACAAAATACTTTTTCACTAATCTAGCACTAATGCACCAACTGTAAAACAAATATAATATTAGGTTTCAACTCATGTTTTGCTCACGTTATTTTAAACAGGCATTAAATCACAACCAGTGTCACTGATCTATATGATGCATGACTGCAGTGGATGTTGGATTTATTGAGCGCAGTACCACAGTAAAAATCCAGCCGGCAGGTCAAGGTCACATTACAGTGTTTCTGAGAACATTCAATATTCAAGTGCATTCACGTGCTTTAACCATTATGGGATGTCTAGAGAGCAAGGTGGATAACACAATAACACAATTTAATGATGATAAATGAGATGTACACAATTGTTTAACAAAACACTTATTGTACACAAACATTGACCCAAGTTCCATAAAAAAAAAATGTCATTGGCAGACTTTGGAAGAGACAGAGATGTACACCTGCTGATATAAACTGACCAAGTGATGATTGACACAAAAAATTATTTTACACTTTTTTTGTGTGAGAAAAGAGTCTCGGTTATAATGAGACATTTACAATGAAAGTGAATGCTGCCAATTTATCGATGTTAAAATGTTAAAGTTTCAACAGTAGACAGCATGTAAACAATATGGATGTAATTTGTAAAATTAATTTGTAAAGTTCTATCCAATTTACAAAATGACATATATACTCTATTTAATATATTAAATATATGATTTAATATTTTGAATTTCCTTTTGTTTTTATATTTTTAGCTTTCATTTTGATTTTAGCATAATCTTTTTTTTGTGTGCTTTTGCCATTTTCATTAGTATAATTTTTTATATTTGCGTTTAACTTCAGTTGTAGTTTTACTTTTAATACTTGAGCTTATTTCAGTTAATTGCCATTGTTCGTTGAACTTTTTCATCTAATATTTATATTTTGTTTTATAAATAAATAAATAAATAAAAATGGTTAACAATAACAACACTGAAGTCAAAGTGCCTCACCATAACATAGACATTTATTATTTTTAAGAAAACAAGAGACGAGTAATTATTTTTGAGTGATCAGCATTATGCCACAAACATGTATTTAATTTGCTTGTAATTATTCTTCTACATGCTACGTGATGAAAACATTCTCGTCATATTACTATGTTATTACATGGTAATTACTAAGCTATTACAACATATAACTACAGTTACTTTTGTGGGTCTGCTTGTAATTACTGATTTTAATAATTACTGTTAATTGCATGTGTAAAATGGGCAATGTAATATAAAGATATGCCATTTTTTCATTCTTTTTCATACATTTCCTATAAAATCTGTTTGAACGTGATTACTTTGCTATAGTGGTGTGTTTGTCAGGAAAGGGTTAAAGGGCTCATCAACTTCCGTCTGCCATTCAGAGTGCATCGGCTCTTCAAGCATGTGTGTGTGTGTGTGTGTGTGTGTGTTAAGAGCTTGGGGGCGGACCTGCCTTCCCACCACATGCACTGTTGCCATAGTTACAAGCGTCATAGTTACTCTGTTCCAACATGAATCATTCTCACAGAGCATGAATCACCATGAGCTACACACACAAACACACACACATTCACTTACGTAACATGCACATCACACATTAATGTATGTGCCTAAAAAAATTACAGTTATATATTTGTATCAGTAAATACAGGTAGATAACAAGGTGAAAATACAACACTATGAATGTGACTATGCCAGTCTGAGCTTCATATTAGGCCAGATTTATTCTGTTAACTCTTGTTTGCTTCAGGATGTCTTAATTACTGAGAGATTCTATGCTGTCTTCTCTCTGGTTAGAGATCATTGGTGTAGTACAACCCAAAATATATCAATAAAGCATATAATTGTTTTTTAGGAAGTTGGTACATAAGGTAAAATATGAAAGCTGGCTAGGAAAAGATGTACCTTTCAGTCCAGATCAGTGTGTTAGGGTTTCTGCACATAGAGCATTTTGTTATTAACGTTGAGTGTTTGCTCCATCAAATTTTAACCATTATAGCTCCCTCCAGGGACAATTATGCCTGTTCCAACATGGTAAGCGTACTCTAGCTAGTAGCCACTTAAAGGTCATAAATGTTATGTGACCTAATATTCATGTGCTCCTCCCCAACACACAGTTTTAAGATTATATACCCCAATCAACTGTATTTCCAAGTTTTGTTAACTAAAATGGTAACACTTTACAATAAGGCTCCTTTTGCTGAAGTACTAAAATGACTCAAATTAAAACTGAATTAAAAATAAAGCTAAATAGAAATATAAAACAACAGAAATAAAGAAATAAAATCATAAAAACTAATAAAAAAAAGACAAGCATGCAAACTTACTAAAACTTAAACAAAAGAAATAAATAGTTCAAAATAAAATCTAGTTCAAAATAATAAACACTAATAATAATAATAATGCTAAATTAACACTGCCTGTTGCATTATAGCTCTTGTTAAGGTTGGTAGCTGTTTTGTGCTATGCTGAGAAATGTAGGCTGGAATTTGGTGAAATTGTAAGAAAAATTGAGGAAAAGTGTCATTAATTTTGCATATTAACCGCTTCCGGTGTTGTTAGTGCTTGGTTGTAAGTGTTTTGGCTCATGACTTCGTTCTTTCATACTAAAGCACTAGGACTAATAACTATATCCCTCATTCGTATGTTTGCCACACTGCTTCTGCCTTTAACCTCTGTATGCTAATAACATTCTTGTAGTTTGATTATTATTATGACGCATTCCAAAAAGTCTGAAACAGTTTGAAATGATCTTTTTTAAACGTTTTCTTTTCTCTTTTTATTCATTCGTTTATTATAGATATTTCAGTTGTCAATGTTTTATATATTTTCTTGTTTCTTTTCATCTGTTGTATTGTGTAGTTCTGTTTTATTTGTTGGTTTCATTATGTTAATGTTATGTTGTGTTTTTTTATGTTTTGTTGTGTTTTGGCTTCTTTTTAGGTTTTGTTTTATTTCACAATGTTCCCGTCGAGGTTGTGGCGAGATAAGAGTGACTCTGGTCACACCAGACTGAACTGGACCAAGAATCTGAGGCCGACCCCACCTGCAGCCTGCCAAGCCATCTAGCCAATCATACGATAGCTCGTTTTAGACAGGGCAGATTCTTATTGGTTGTTGCAGAAGAATGGTTCTCTATGTGACCTGGTCTCGTGCTTTTGCTGAGTGGAATAAGTGAGTGGGTTTGTAAGCTGCTAGAATCTGTGTCAGTGGGCAATTGAACCCTTCGATGCTTTAAGACAGAGGCACAGGTCGCACCCAAATGGAGTCGCTCATAAATGAATCATGCCAGATGGGCCTTTTTTCACCCTGTTCACACATTTAATGACTAGATAGCAAAATGACAGCTGAACCATAAAGATTCGCATGCACTGAAAACACAAACACCCATATATGTGCGAAAAGAGACAGTGTGCTCATTTTAACAAAACACTGATATGTACGGGACACAGTGTCGTCTTCTACCTTTCGGAGTTGTGTATAAAATGCAAGACGAAACACTTTTAATATATTTTTTTGATTGTGCATATTTGTTGGCCTGTTAGTATAAACACTATCACTAAAATACTATCAGCTGACACTCAGGTTGGTCATTTCATTTGAGGCAGGAAATTGGAAACTATTCTTAAAGGAATAGTCCACCCCAAAATGATGTTAACTGATGGACTGGAGTAGTGTAGATTACTTGTGGATTATTGTGATGTTTTTATCAGCTGTTTGGAGTCTCATTCTGACGGCACCCATTCACTGCAGAGGATCCACTGGTGAGAAAGTGATGTAATGCTAAATTTCTCCAAATCTGTTCTGATGAAGACTGGAGTGGTGTGGATTATTGTGATGTTTTTATCAGCTGTTTGGACTCTCATTCTGATGGCACCCATTCACATCCATTGGTGAGCAAGTGCCACATTTCTACAAATCTGTAACAATGAACAAACAAACTGATCTTGGATGGCCCGAGGGACCTCCGTGAAGTTGGCCCCCCACCCAACGCAAAATGTCGGCAAACCCCCCAACAAATTCACCCCAAATAGTCTCGTTTGTTTGTGCTTCGTTTGTGCTGGTTTGTGCAGGTAAAAGGTAAAAGTGTGCGGACAAAAATAGACTGCATGAGCACTGTAAAATCTAATTAGTTGGGCTTACTTAAAAAAAGCATGCAAACCGATTGCCTTGAAAAAACCAAGTAAAGTGAAATAAGAATAATAATTTGTAATAACAAAGGTTTATTTAGTGTTGTAAACTTACACGCAAGTTCTGGTAACTCAGAATCACTATTTTCAACAACTAAATATAATAAGTACAATATACTATGTGCGTATTTCAAACAACTCTTTTATTTAAGTTGAGCCAACTCATGTAACATTTCCTGCAACTTGGAATTTCTAAGTTGTATTTACTTAAACAGCAATCTGATTTACTTGCTAAAAGCATGCAAACCGATTGCCTTAAAAAAACCAAGTAAGTGTTACTCCACTAACTTAAGTGCTTCAAATATCCATTACAAATTACTGACAACAATGTTCCATTCATCACACACACATACAATTACACATAAATTTAAGGTAGTGAAAGTTAAAGGTAATGTATTTTTTTTTGTTTTTAGTGCAGTTTTAACATGTATTACAAACATTTTGAAACAAAGCAAAAACAATCTGATTTAGGGTATGCTTCTTGTAAACAGTGGAGGTAGCAGTACAATGAATAAGTATGGCACTGGGTTGGCCGCACATGTTTCCAATGTTTTGGTTTTTTTTCCTGTCCCAAGTCAAGCATCACACTGTAAGTGTTTTTCACAGTATTAGGGTAATCCAAATGTACTGTACCAGTGATCCAAACATAGCACATGGCAGTCCGGAAGCAAATGGCTGAGGTAGA
>NW_015557175.1:955231-961343 GCF_001515605.1 Sinocyclocheilus anshuiensis
TTTATGCACCAAGAGCTTGTAACACTCCAAAGAGAAAGGAAAAATTGAAATCGCATCATATGACCCCTTTAATATCTAAAAAACCGAAGCAGCACAAACAAATTTTTTTATGGCACAAACCAGCAGTAAAAAAGACAGTAACAAAAACAAAAATATTACCAGCACAAACGAAGCATAAACAAACAAGACAATTTGGGGTAATTTTGGAGCATGTGGGGGGGCTGAGTGACCTCAGAATGATCATTAAATAATATTTTAATATCTAAAAAACCGAAGCAGCACAAAAGAAAATATTACCTGTCCAGCACAAACGAAGCACAAACGATTGAGCCTGTTTTGTGTGAATTTGAAGCATGTGGGGGGCTGGTGACATCATCGCCTATAATTCAATGTCTAATATTTTAAAAACCAAAGCAGCACAAACGAAACTTTTACCGGCACAAACCAGCACAAACGTAGCACAAACAAACGAGACTATTTGGGGTGAATTTGGAGTATGTTGGGGGGCTGAGTGACCTCAGAATGACCTATAAATATAATTTTAATATCTAAAAAACCGAAGCAGCACAAATGAAACTTTTACCTGCACAAACCAGCACAAACGAAGCACAAACAAACGAGACTATTTGGGGTGAATTTGGAGTATGTTGGGGGGCTGAGTGACCTCAGAATGACCTATAAATATAATTTTAATATCTAAAAAACCGAAGCAGCGCAAACGAAAATTTTTACAGCACAAACGGAGCACAAACGATTGAGACTATTTTGCCGACGTTTTGCGTTGGGTGGGGGGCCAACTTCACGGAGGTGCCTGAGGGTGAGTACATTTTAAGCAATTTGTCTTACTGCACATGATTCATAGGTCCCGAAAAAAAAAAGATGGCCATCACTAAATCCTTTTTATTTCATATGGGAATTTTGTCACAATCAAACCTTGTATAAAATCTTGTTTCATACAGAAATACATCACTTTATGGAAGTAAAATGGGGACAAATAATGTTTCATTTTAACTTGATGAAAAATATCCTACATTTGGATTTTCCATAATTGTTTCATCACAGTATTTTGCAAAAATTTTACAAAAAAAAATGTATTGTTTATCAGTAAAAAAAAAAAAAGCTTAGACTCACTAACATAAGTGTAAAATGTAGTTAATTTTAACTGGACCTGCACAGCTGCTTTGATGTAGTCATCATTTTATTCCTGAAATGATTTTATATTTGTCTTTGTTTGATTTACTGTGTTGTGTATATTGACTTGTTAAGTTCTGATTTTCTTAAGATTATAGATATAACAACTCCAAGTTCATCAGGAGTGTAAAATATGGCGTGTTGTTATTTCTTCAAAAAGAGATTGCAAATCACATGTGAAGTGTCTGATTTATCAGGATCTCATGAAAACCAACAAGAGATGGTGTGGTGCTGCATTTAATCAAATGTGTCACTTTAGATAACACTGCTGCTGCTGCTGCTGCTGCTGCTGCTGCTGCTGTTATCATGGCTTTAGTCGGCCAGACAGAAACGCTGTTCAACACGCATAAAAAACAACCCGCCTCATGTCCCAAAGTGAGGTGGAAGAATTTCCTCTTTTGCCCCCTCTCCTACACTCTTTCTCTCTCCGTGTGTGTCTCTCACACACAAACACAGATGTGAAGAATGAGAGGAGTAATGCAGCATGATAGGGCAGACATCTGAGCACAGAAGCAGTGATCGGCTCGAACGCAGAAACTGGAAGGTAAAGTTGGCAGCGTTTCTGCAAAGACCTTTAGGCGTGTTTGAATGTTCAAGTTCCCCGGGTGCAGCTCGGAAAAGCGAAAAGCTCTTTGAAATGAGCTTTTTGTCCCCATTCAGCTCATTGTGAGCGGTAACTTGTAAAAGGCTTGACAATAACACAACCAGCTTCACCACAGTAGGGCAGTTACTTGGTGGCTTAAAGCCATATTTATTGGTTTGTAAGGAAAAGAGATCAGTGTTCTAGATCTAGGCAGTTCATCTATGTACATTATAAGTGGTGTATGCTGAGGCAGAAAATCACTGTTGCTCATATTTAGGCTAAATGTATTAAACTGTAGGTCCTGCAGTGTTAGCTCTACAGATGATCATACCTCATGTGGCTTGTGGAGGAAAGGTATGTTATTGCTCTGTGACGGACTCGTTTGACCAGATACTAAGCAGTGTTGGGAAAACTACTTTAAAAATTTACTCTTTAGGGGGAAAAATACTTACAAAACTACACGGATGTGACTTAAGGCCACTATCTTTACTATTAAATGTAAGTAGCATTGATACAGCTTATAATGTATTCTGACCTTTATTTGCTTGGATCTGGTACAAAAACAAATGAACAATCAACTTAAAGTGTCATGTTTAGACTTAATAAAACATAGTAATGAGCAGTCAAATGACCAACTAAACAAATGCTACACCACTAATTAGGGCTGCATGATTTGGGGAAAAAATCTTAATGCAATTTTTCTGATAAAACAAATGCAGTATTTGTTTGTTTTGAAGAGTTTCAAGTTTTATTTGCTTGTTTGTAGGACCGCACAATTTGGCTAAATAAATAAATAATGATAATACATAAAAATAAAACGTGATTATATATATCAATATTATTATTGTTAATAGCAATAAAATATAAAACAAATTAAGAAATGTTATTGTAATATATGTCACTGTAAAGTGTATATTCGACGTAATAATAATAATAACAACAACAAAACAAACAACACTAAATAATAAATATTACTATTGTAATAATACTATTTCATTGTAAAATAAAAAATAGTATTTAAAAAATAATAATTATTATTTTACAGTTCAGCTTTAAAATTACAATAGTAATATTCATTGCTGTCTCAATTTCTTCATTTTCAAACGTTACGCCATCAAGCGTTTATTTTGGTGGTAAGCTGCAGAGAACACTTAAAGCTTCTTTTTTTTTTTTGACTACAGGTTTATAATTGCTTCTCATTACAAGTTTGAGAAGGTGGTTTGTGCACGTTGCGTTTCCTAAATGGACATTATAAGCGACCCAAACTCAGATCAGATGCAGATGGAGTTACTGAAAACAGCGGATCATGAGCTGCTCACGTGTAAAAGAACACAGTGCCATGCATTGCTTTGAAACAGGCACCGGATACATTTATTTGATAACCATGATTTTTTTTTTCTTTCTATTTGGTATTTAAATGAACTGTTCAGCCTTATTGCTAATCACTGGAAAATAGCTATATATATAGTATAGTTTTTAGTTATGTGAAATGTTTCCTTGGCAGCTAGCAGAAATAAAAAAATATATATTTTATTTTATTTAGGTTTTTCTATATATTGTATTTCAGTTCATGTTTATTGTATCTCAAGTAACAAAAATGCTGGTTTTAGTGTAGTTTTAGTTTTTCTTAAGTATAATAACTGCTGTAGACCTGCAGCTTCACACTGAAGAGCGAGAACTGAATTGTGACAGGCAGCAGATTTTCGAGGTGTGTTTGTGGGAAGTTTATCTTTTAATCCAATCTCCTGTATTCCGGTTTCAGTCGTATAATGTGTTGTATTATGTATAAACCTGGCAGCCCATTAGCCAATCCCTGATGTCCTGCATGGCAGTTTTATTTATTAAGGGGTTGCCGTCCTCCCTTCTGTTCGCAACATCTGTTCTCTCAATATGATTTCTCTTTCCATTCCTGAGACCCTCCACTGACCCCTGTGAAAATGCTCTTTCTATGACAGATATTTTCTTTTCTTTACCCTGAAGATATCCAAAGGGTCTAATGTTGATTTAGAAGTTGAGACAAATCTCTCAACAACTCCGAAAAGAGGACATGTGAAAGAATATAGTCTCTTTTCCACAAACTTTTCGCCTTTGGACTATGTGGTTAGCTTCGAAGCGGTGAAGACGCTGAGTGATGCGCTCCAGTTTAAACAACCCTCAAGGTGACGACACATGCTTAGAAAAGAAAATCATTAGTACTGTCACTTTAAAAAGCTTGGCTTATAGGGATGCATCTGTAACGTTCCTCTTATTTTATGTTTGGACAGAAGGATTGTTGATGATTTTAGCAAAGTTTGCTTTCATATTACCCTGTTGAATTCTGACCATCTGTGTTTTCATTGGACATGTTCGTTCAAAGCGAAATGCTCACGAGGGAATGCTGCTATGTTTGGAAAAGCGTACTACCAAACGTCGCTTGCTATTTACTCTCTACTATGTATACTGCTTATAGTATGGGACACTTTTTATGGATGAGTTAACACTCATAAAGTTTGGGGTCAGTGCGATTTATTTATTTTTATTTTTTGAAAGATATGAATACTTTTATTCAGCAGTTAAACAGTTTAAAAATGCCAATAAAGACTTACTTTTTTTCAAATAAATGTTCTTTTAAGCTTTACAGTCGTGAAAGAATCCTGGAAAAATGGCAGCACAACTGTTTTCAACATTAATAATAATAAAAAATGTTTCTTGAGCAGCAAATCAGCATATTAGACTGATTTCTGAAGGATCATGTGACACTGAAGACTGGAGTAATGATGCTGAAAATTCAGCTTTGCGTCACAGGAATAAATTACATTTTACAATATATTACAATAGAAGACAGTTATTTTAAATTGTAATAATATTTCACAATTTTACTGATTTTACTGTATTTTTCACAGCCTTGGTGAGCATAAGAGACATTAAACATTTAAAAATCATACCCACCCCAAATTTTTGAATGGTAGTGTACATCTGCATGTGCGTCCCACAATGCAATGCGTCTGACTTGATCTTCCATTTCCAGTGTAACAAATTAACCAGACGTAATATCAGCAACATATCAATATCAGAGATTTTTACACTTGATGTATTAAACATACAATGTGGCAATGTCAAGTGACAACATATACTGTATAATGCAACTTATATATATATTTTTTTAGAAAAATTAGGTATATACTATGCTGTATGTAGTGTGCTAATATTTCATTGTGAACACGGCCCTGGTCACCATTCACAGCGTTAAATATGAATAAGATCTAATTGTAGTAAGATCTAACTTTCTTAATTTAGCTGTATGGGGTTTTAGGATAGATTTTCACCTCAGACCAGTGAAAAATGTGAATCAATGCAGCACACGAGAAAGAAAGAGAGAGTTTTTTCCATTGTTACTTGAACTTCCTGTGACCTTGGGGTCTTCAGAAGGAAGAAGGGCTGGAGTTTTACTGTCACACGAGAGGGTGAGAGCGTTTTCGGTCTTTAAAAATAGCAGCAGGCTTTAAAAGTGAGAAAAACAATCAATCTCTGTTATTTTTGGGAATATGATATTTTCCTCCATGTTCTGGCCTGAATGTGTCTCTGAGAGCGTTCGGCGCTGGGGTCCCAGTCAGGACTGCTGTGTAACCAAAATCCAATCCTGAAAACAATCCATCCGCTGCTGTCCTCTCTCAACGCTCTTTCCTTCCCCCCTCATCCATCATTCCATTCATCCATCCATCCGTCTATCTATCTCTTCTCATTAAGTCCTCTAATCGATAGATCACTTCCTCTCTGCTAGCAAGAAGAAAGTAAGAGTTTAAGAGTGTGCAGTGGCCGGGTTTCCTTACTGGATACACACACACACACACACACACACACACACACACAAATGCATGCATTCCCTGCCATTTCCTTTGGCACGCAGTAGTGCATTTTAAAAGATGCTGAGAAGAGAAAGCCAACAGTGAATCTTTAAGGATTTGACTTGCAAAAAGCACCTCATATATTGTTTATGAAAAAGCACCCCTCCATCTCCCATCTGCCCCCAGCATGTTAGTTTGTTTTATTTACTTATTTTTAGACCCGTGCACTAGTTAGGGGAGAGGCGCACTTGTCTGTGTACATCTACCTCGATGAAGACAGACTGCGTCCTCATCTGTCATTTCATATAAGAGGAATCAAAACGCTTCCATTCAGGTTAAAGATTCCTCTGTGACATCCCCAATTGAGTCAACAGATTTTCTTTTCTCTTACTTCTCGTACAGAACTATCAGGGAGAAAGTGGTGAAAGACAATGAAATTCCTGTGTAACTGTAATGATAAAACAGAAAGAGAAAAAAATAATTTAAAAAGAATCTGTCAAGCGGGTGTCAACTC
>NW_015557175.1:961353-961704 GCF_001515605.1 Sinocyclocheilus anshuiensis
TCTCTCTCTCTCTCTCTCTCTCTCTCTCTCTCTCTCTCTCTCTCTCAGACAGACACACACACACACACACACAAATGCACGCATGAGCTCTCGTTCAATCTGAGAGGATCTGTGTGTATTTTGGCCCATCCACCGAATGTGTTCCTTATTCAAAACAACTGCAAACAAGCCAGTCTGTTTCATCTGTGCTTAGAGCATTTTTATGTACAGTATATATTTTTTAATGTATAATGCAGATATTTAATAGTTACAATTAATGTCAAATATTAAATAATTATCAAACACTTAAGGGCCAGTCACATTAACAAAATGTTCGCAAACTTTTGCAGGCAAAAAAAAAAAACAAAAATA
>NW_015557175.1:962021-966713 GCF_001515605.1 Sinocyclocheilus anshuiensis
ACACACAGACACACACACACACACAAACACACACACACTCACACACACAAATTGTTTTGCTGTTCATTTACGCTTCAACAGTGTTCTGGGGCTCTGAAAATGCAAACTTTGGAAAACCTGCTTTAAATTGCACGTTTATAGAGTGATACTTTTATTGTCTCTGTGTAAACTACAGAAATGTGAATTTGTGAAAACGGTGATGTCATGCGCATACATATTACATTACATGTATGCGCTCAGGCGCGTAGCGTTTGCTTACAAAGTGACATCACCAACTACTGGCCTGGCATGAATAATACAGCATTTTTAGTCGTTTGCACTGATCCGCGTGACAACATTGTCATCTATACATCAAACTTTTCAAAAACGCAAAGGAAAACTCTTCTGATTTTAGTAAAGTCTTTGTTGTGTAAACGAGGAAAACATTCCAGGATTTTTCTCAATATAATGGACTTCAATGGTGGCCAACGGGTTGAAGGTCCAAACTGCAGTTTCAATGCAGCTTCAAAAGGTTCTACACGATCCCAGCCGAGGAATAAGGGTCTTGTCTAGTGAAACGATCTGTCATTTTCATCAAAGGTCCCGCGTGACGTAGGCAGAAGCACCGACCCAGTGTTTACAAAGCGAACGTGCAAAGAAAGTCAAATGCCCTTTACAAAAAAAGGTAAAACCACAATGTCGGATGATTTTGAAGTTGGAGGAGAAAATGAGAGTTTTTCGCCCTACCCGACCTTTTTGAACTGGAGTACACAGATGAAGAGCTAACGGTGTGTGACCTTTCCAACGTGATTATGTGATGTGTGAAGTCGCAGACGTGCATTGCAGAGCTTGTGCAAGATGAGCATTTGTGATTAAAAAGTGTGTGTTGACACTTTTCTGTTCGAAAATGAACATATTTAAATGTAACACTACATTTAAAAATGATTAGTGTTATGCATTAAACAATGTGTTGCTTTTAAATCTATCAAAATACAATGAATATTATCTCCACATGATCTTGTACCATTTCATTAATTTAAACCATTTCAAGTTTGGTTAATGACGGTTCTTGACTCATCAGCTGATTAATGTATTTGAGTAAAATATATATTTAAATAATTAAAATCTAGTTACCACTAGACTAGTTGCCTAGTTTTCTGCAAAAATAGAAATAGACATTTTCTTTTTGAATGCATATCATGCCTGACATCTAAAAGAATTTGAACCATATACAAAAAAAAAAAATTATCTTAAGCAACATTATTAGATACGACAGCAGTAAAGTGATTACTTTGAGGTAGGCTTTTATTTGAGATACAATGGGTTAATATGACTTATTCTTCACCAAGGGGGCAATTGTAACACTTTTCTTGCGTTTAATTTAATATTATAGTCTTGTCCTTATTAGTGAAAATATATCAGTTGTATTATTATTAGTGCACATATATTTGTTCCTTGTAACAAAAGATGACTAGTGTATTTCAAGTAGTCTGTTAGTTATGAAGGATAATGTAAAAATGTTACAATTGCAAATTACAAAAATGTAAAAAAAATACTTTAAAATCCACCACTGATCAAACAGAACAGCATTCAGGTCAATGCGGCAAATTCACCTAAAAATCTTGAAATGTTTCAGATAGCACAGATTCCTATTGAAATCAGAGTTTTTGTCAAAAATTCATCGAGCCACGGTAAACGTGACTGTACCTTTAGGCAAACAATAAATCTCTGCTATGACCGAAGCTGTCAGTGTTTAGCCAGATTTAGCTCATCATTTGCAAGAAATTAATCCCCAATCACTGACGTTAAGTAGGTGGCTTTATTGGACCACAGTCAGTCTTTTCAACAATATAAAGGCTTTGTATCCCAAATACTTTCCTTTCGCTTATTCCACAGTGACTGACAATCTGGAGGTTTAGCCACATTGAACAAAAGTGAAAAAATATGTTTTGAAGGCTCGTATTTTGGGAGAAAGCAAAATGTAAAGGCCTTGTACCACAGGCTCGTAGGCATCATTGTATCCTATTGAAAAGAATAACATTAACATTTTTGTGCGTGTTTATTAGTTTTGAGGTCATCTATATGCTACTATACATCTTCTACATTCCTAGCATGAAAGTTGTCTTCATTGCTTTCATCCACAATAGAGTGCTGCAGGGACAAAACCTGAAAGACTAATTCACCATGGGTTCCCTCAAGATTTATAATGAAAATATATAAATATATATTGTTCCCCTTCTAGGGAACTTGCGCTGCGTCCTCTAGCGGACACTATGGGGACTGCCGCAGGAGTACAGGTGTCTGAAGCACATGTGAAACAACTCCAATCTCATTGGCCCATGTAGCCTGTGATGTCACAGGCGGGCACCCGGAAGCATAAGAAGGCGCCTGCCGAACATGTCACCAACTTTTGTTGTCTTCAGGAGCCGTTTGTTTGACAGTGCGTGTGAAGGCGTTATGTAGAAAACCAAGGCAAATTAGCGTTTTAGAAATTGTGTGCCTCCGTGTTCTAGGTGTCTGACACCCGAGGACACACACAATCTAGTTATGTGTCTTGGTGAGGAGCAAGCGTGTTTGGTGCTCGAGGGCTCTGAATGCACTCATTGTGACAAGTTTCCAATGAGAAAGCTCCGTTTGCATTTGTCCCTCTTCTCGAGGGATAAGGGACAAGTGTCTGCGTCTCAAGGTTCGGGTCCCGCTGATGCCGAGGCACTGAATAGACTGTGGGGTTCGCTGCAGAGAGGTTTGAGAAGGATGTGGATAAGTGTGAATGTGCGTTCGACTCACAAGACAGCAGGATGCACTCATGGTGATGCATTTGCAGGGCTACTGAGAACAGAGGTAAAGCTTTGCCTTTTCCTCAAGATTGTAGACAGCATTTGCACAAGCACGCTCGCCTCTCAAGGGAGTCAAACAGACTCAATGCAATAAGTTTGCGGCAGTTTCTGTTCTCGCCTGATTCTTGAGGGAATCTAGTGTTTGAGCAGAGCGTGTTTGGCTTTCGGGGGAGCTAAAGAAATGCCTTGTATGCTTGATTCTCTTTTGAGGAATGAGAATTGAGCGCCGACCACCCGTGGTTCGGGCCCCACGGCTGCCGAGGTAGCTAGGCAGACCGATCATGGGGATTGTAGGCGGGGCATGGAAGGAATCTAACGGAAAGTGCTTTCCCTTTCAGGAGTTCCTTTCATTCTGGCCAAGCATTCACACAAGCATGTCCAGCTCTCGAGGCACTCAGTGGGATCCAGATACTCTTTCTCTTGGGTCATCTGATCCCGCGGATAGCGCTACATTGGGCTAATCTGGTGAAAGTGGTTGGTGATGGAGATGAGAGTGTGAGCACTGAATCTCCTCAACCTAGCTCCAGTCCCGCATACAGGGAACGTTGGACGCATGCTATTAAGAGGCTTGATTTAGTCTGGTCACGCGAAAGGCAGAAGCCTGCCTGTGGCAGATTAGATGAGCGCTTTCTGCCCAGTCATGAACTCCCCTCCCCCAGGAGTCTCCCCTTTCTTCCTGACCTCCACACAGAGTTAGTGAGATCATGGGACAAGCCATTTTCAGCTCGGCTACATCTTTTTCAGCATGCGAAATACACTGTTGTTGAGGGTGTGGCTGAGCGTGGATACACAAAGATTCCCCCCTGTGAAGAGGACACTTGTGAGCATTCTCTCCCAGTGTAAGTCTTCTTCTGTAAAGACTTCTGCTCTGCCATCCAGACTTCTTCAGGGTGCATCTGAGCCTTGCACACAATGGTTGTGTTACAAGCTTACCAAGCTGACTTGCTCAGAGACCTATATGAGGTTGGGGTTTGTCCCCTGGGGTAGTCGAGGAACTTGAACCACAGACTTGGCTCTTCACGCCGCTGAGCAATGGTGGTTACGGAGGTGCATTTGTGGTTAATTTTGCAGATATTGGGAGAGAGGTGAAAGCCTTTCATCTTGATGCTTCACTGTCGCCTTCCAGGCTTTTCGGCACCTTCGCTGAGGCAGTGGTCGAGAAGTTCAGGGAGGAGAAGGCGCGGTCTGCTGCCTTACAGGACGTTCATTCCTAGCCGTCCCAAGTCTTCCTCTAAAACCTCTGGAGGGCTGGTCCATCTCGATCTGAGGATTATAGGCAGGATCAGAAGAGTAGCGTGGCCACTCGAGCCCCTCCCTTCTCTAGGAGTTGGGTGCAGAGGCAGACGAGCACAAAGAGATGCTGCTTGCATCGGGCTCTGAGGCTGGACTAATGTTCTTCTTATATGTTTCGCTTCTCGGCGAACCATTGACTGAAGGTTCGGTCTCTCCCTTGTGATGTAGGCTTTTTTCAAAAACTGTGTGGCCAGGCTGTATATATATATATATATATATATATATAAAAGAATATATAAGCATGGGTTAAATTGATCAAAACTAACAGTGAAGACATTAAGACTATATACTGTATATTATACTTTACTACAGGGCCGCTGCTGGCCAAATGGGTGCCCTAAGCAGAATAGTATTGTTGTGCCCCCTCCTTCAAAAAAACAAAAACTACTATTAAGGGGTCAAAATAGAACTTTAATGAAATATAAACGTAGCCTAAATAAATTGTAATTAAACTGTATTTAAAATTACAATTGTAGCTCTAGAGAGTTACCTATGGCTATAATTTTATTAATACCGTTGTCTGATTGATTTTATAGTCTCAAGCATTCAGAAATCACACAAAATAAAATTAAGCAGTTTTACC
>NW_015557175.1:967292-969959 GCF_001515605.1 Sinocyclocheilus anshuiensis
TCCTCTGTGGAACAGAGAATGTGGTATTTTGAAGAATATTTCAACAGTTTTTGTCCACACAATAGATTAATTTGGACTCCATTGTATGTAAAAAACAAAACAAAAAAAAAAACACCTACTATAGGGGTCAAAATAGAACTTTAATAAAATATAAAAGTAAGTAAATAAATAAATTGTAATTAAATTGTATTATTTACAAATTACAATTGTAGCTCTAGACAGTTATGGCTATGATTTTATTAATACCGCTGTCTGATTGATTTTGTAGTCTCAAGCATTCAGAAATCACACAAAATAAAATTAAGCAGTTTTACTACAATAAAACCAAAATTAATGTAGGTAAGGGTTGTGATGTCCACATGTTTTTGTTGAAGAAATTAAAGAGGCTAAGCTTGGTGAGGGAGTAGGGGTGGGCTGCCCCCAAAGTTTCCGCTAGAAGACAGAGCGTGAGTTCCCTAGAAGAGGAACGCCTCGGGTTATGCATTTAACCATGGTTCCCCAAGAGGCAACGAGACGCTGCGCCCCCTCGCCATGCCTAGGGCTTGCCTGTTTTCACGTCTCCTTCAGACAACCAAGTTGGTGATGTGTTCGGCAGGCACCTTCTTATGCTTCCGGGTGCCCGCCTGTGACATCACAGGCTACGTGGACCAATGGGATTGGAGTTGTTTCACACGTGCTTCAGACACCGGTCCTTCTGGCGGCAGTCCCCATAGTGTCCACTAGAGGAGGCAGCGCGAGTTCCCTCTCATTTCTTCATCATTTTTAATTGATTAATTTGCAATGCTTCATGGGATTGTAGTACTTTCCCTCACTAAAGACATTAAGGTCTTGTACCTTTGTCTTTTTGTTCGATTTTCAAATACATTTAGCTTCAAATAAAAGTTAGTAGTGTGATTCACCTCGTATTTGATTGGTTTGGTTCATGGCTTATAATGCTTTAACAAAGACTTTTTCAAAATCCCTATGGGAAAAATGAACAGGAAAAATTATTTTCCTGTTCAACCAGCACTGCTGAAAAAGTGAGTGGGCACTAATACACTCTATACTGTAGTGTGCGCATACAAACTGAAGTATAATTTATGCTAAAGGCTATTCTATTTTAAAAAAGAGACAACCCCTGCAATAAGTCTTGTCCCAAGGTCCTGTTTCAATAAATCACCTCAGTAAAGAAAACTTTGTTTGTCTTGCCTTTTTATGGGGTCTAATGTGAGCGCATATTTCATATAAGCCCATGCAGGAACCAAAGCAGTGTTACAAAGCTGATTGCTTCAGCCCAATGTAATTGTATTAGATGTATTATCATGTTAGAATAGGACAATTGTGAGTTTAGATACAACGTCCACATCATGTAAATCACTGAGTGTCATGTATCTCAAGAGACCTTCAACATTCAATTACCCCTAGAGCAGCAGTGAGAATCAATAGTACGGCCTGAGAGTCGTCCGGCCTCTGGCTCATGCGCTGTAATGTCAGGACCCCGGTCACTTGGTCACTCCTGATTGTCTCCTCTTTCGTCTGCTGCCTCTCTCTCATTATTTTGCCCTCTTCACCCTCACCAGACTGCAGATTGACCCTGCTGCTTAACTCCATTTGCAATGATTTTTGCAATGAAACAAGTACTTAAAACCAAAGGTCAATCAATCAAACGCATGTAATGCCTCTGTGTCGATAACAATATATAAATATAGACATTAAAATGATCAAAATTATATAATTGTGTGTACACACAGACACAGTGAGTATAGAAAAGAATCACCCCCTTTAAAATAATCACATTTTGTTGCTTTGCAGCTTGAAATGAAGACAATTTCAATATTTGCAATCAGTGTTAATTTCTTTGACGAATAATTTTCGGCATAATGTTCGTCAATGACATTTTTTTCACTGACAATAACAAGACGATAACGAACTAAACTCGAATGACAAAAACTATGACGAAAATATATTGACATTTTCATCAACGAATAAAAACAAGATGAAAATGTTAGGAAGGGATGATTTCGGAAGAGATTCATTCAGTTTCAGAATGAATCTGCTGCGTGGTTCGGAGGTTAGATGCGTACATATGAACCGGCGGGACATAAGCTAAAATACACTTGCTGCACGTCGCATAAAACGTTCAAAAATGTCAATATGTGGGAGTAAGAGAAGAGCAGACATATGGATAAATCTGACGACGCAAGAGAGAGCTTAATTCGTTCTGGTTTTCTGAGCGCAGACACTGAAGCATACACACACAGAAAGCGCGTCTCACAGCACGCGAGTACTCTTTCGCGTCGCATGAATGGAGAATTGCACACAAAATTATGTCGAATTGTCCGTTTTGACGAGTATTCACGTAAACACAGTTGAATATATATGTTAATGTTTAGATTTTTATTTATGTATATGTTAATAATAGAACAAAAGTTGTTTTTATTTTTTTTTGAGCAACTGGGATGGGCCCAGTACTCGGCGGTACTGCTTTACTGTTAGCACTGTTATACACATACTGTAACGAGTCAGTCCACTGAAGGCGAGCATAGTGACGAACCCGAGTGCAGTTTATTTACAGTGTGATCCAAACATCCAAACAATAATCCGAGAAGGGCCAGGCCCATGAAGCGGAACAGGCAGAGCAAAGAGCCATGGCGGAGCAGGCAGAGCGGGGGGCCATGGCGGAGCAGG
>NW_015557175.1:970296-970837 GCF_001515605.1 Sinocyclocheilus anshuiensis
CGAAGACGTTCACACGAAGACGTTCAACAGCGGACAGAGAACTTGGGACTGGGAACACTATTTACACACACACACAGGAGGAGGGGATGACGAGACACACCTGGGAGCAATAAAACCAAGGGAAACACCTGGGACAAATTAAATAAACTAATCAGGACAGGAACAGGAAACTAACCAAATAAGGGCATGGGAAGGCACATGGGGAGCAGGACACACACAAAACATGGAACAGAGTCTGACAGAAACCATATGATTATTATTAATTAACCAATTATTATTTCCTCATTGTTTTTATATAATACATTTCAAGTCATGGAAAAATGTCGGAAATTATTACCGACATTAAAACACGTTACTAACGTCAAAAGTCAAAAATATTTTACAGGATTATGAACGTAGTTAGCTGAAAGTGATGCACGGGCTTCATCTTGGGCTTTTTTATTTTTCTTTTCTCTGCACCAGGTGTCCTGACATTTTATCCTACCCGTCAGATTGTCCTACCAGGGTTTACTGCGCATGCGCACATCAATATTTGTTTTGT
>NW_015557175.1:970998-974941 GCF_001515605.1 Sinocyclocheilus anshuiensis
GCAGACATGACGTTAGCAGACTCTGGCTTGGCAGACATGATGTGATCAGGCTTTGACTTGGTAGATATGACATGAGTTAACTTTGACTTAACTGGCATGACGTGAGCAGGTCCTGGAGTAGTAGGCATGACGTGAGCAGGTCATGGCTTGGCAGACATGATGTGAGCAGGTCCTCGAGTAGCAGGCGTGACGTTAGCAGGCTTCATACATATACAAATATACTGTTATTTTAAACTTCAGCAAAGGATCATGATTGATGGTGAGTAATGATGCTGAAAATTCAGCTTTACGTCACAGAAATAAATCACATTTGAAAACATTCAAATAGAAAACAGTTATTTTAAATTGTAATAATATTTCACAATATTAAGGTTTTTACTGTATTTGATAACATAAATGCAGCATAAAAGAAATGAAAATTTCTTACCAACCCCAAACTTTTGAACAATAGTGTGTTTAATTATATCTGCTAAAACAGACAAGCAAAGATATTAAAAAAAAGAAAAGTCCCATTGCTGTTGGATTGTATAGCACCGTTGAAATGCCACTCAGCCAATCAAATTCGAGAAGCAGAACTGTCGCATTGGCAATGGGTCCATCATTTGCCCCATTACTACAGCTATCAGTATCTTGTCCAGCTCAGATTATGTCATAATGGCTGTAAAAACGGTGCTGACGTCCTTGATCATTATTTTCACAGACTCTTTTGCCAGTAACAAGATGCTTGGGTTTTCTAGTAAATGCTTTAAGCTGTCGCGTGCCATCAGAGGGGTCATCGCAATATGGCCGATCTCCAGTTTCCTGGTTTATTCTCTCAGATATCAGTGAGGCTAATGCACCTACTGCCGCTATGTCATTCAACCGAATGTTCTGCATCCTGACAACCTCCATCTTTTACTTGCTGATGAATAACGCAGTTGAAGAAGTGTAGTTGGCAATCTATAGTAAAGAATAAAGATGATTTCAAGCTTAATGTGATTTACCCAAGTAAGACAGGTTCCTGGGTCTTGGAAGAGCAATCATATTTTAGGCTTTGGGCTGGAATTAGTGGCTTCAACAATATTGTTATCAACCAGTCAGTATTTCTCTGATTTAAGGGCTCAGTTGTAATGAGGATTAAGGTTGGATATACTTGGTCATGCGTTTTTGCTTAGGAAATAGCCACCCATTCATGCAAAAAACAAGTGTAAATGGCAACCAAGATGCATTCGACATGACTAGTAATCAAACTCAGGAGGTGGTCTGAGATGCATACAAATCTATCTATCCAATCATTCAAGCTGTTTCTTTCTCAGGAACACCAAAGAAGATATTTGAAGAACTATTTTTGCCCATTCAATGAGAGTCAGTGCATGAGGCCCGAAACAACATTGATTTTTATTGCATGCTCTCAGAAAAAAGATGTGAAAGCTTCTACTGGAGCGGTACCTTGTACTAATATGTACACTTTAGGTACTAATATGTAACTTTAAGGTACCAATATAGACCTGTTAGGTACAAAGGTGTATCTTTTAAAAAGGTACTGCCACAGTGACAGCTTTGAGCTTTCGTATCTTTTTTCTGAGTGCATGTACAAAACATATCAGAGACATATTGTTCTGTGTTCCACAGAAGAATGGAAGTCAGCTTGGATCATCATGAGGGTGAATTAATGATGACAGAATATTTGATGAACTCTCCTTTTAGGACAATACATCCCTTCTGTAAGTCTGTTCCTCTGCCTCATTTTCATTTGCTTCAGATGAAATATGGCATCTAACACATGAGGTACACAGGGTTAGGATATGATAGTTTGATCAGAGTTTTGTTCCAGCATAATCTCCGTCTTCTGCTTGTTTAACTCGGGTTACAGTCGTGCAGCTTAACATTTACAGGTAGATGTTCCAAAATCAACATCCTGTGTTGTTCCTGGAACAGCATTCCCATAAACCAGTCATGTGCACTGATTTTATGGATGGGGTTATGATTGGTAGGCGTCCTGTTTGTGTACAAAGACAGCTAAACCACTGAACCTAAGGCAAGACATTACAGGCGAAACCATTTTTTTTTCAGACACGGGTCAATTTTGGGATTTTCGGTTTTACTTCCATAACTTGCCTACTTTTCTTTTAAACTAGTGGAAAGAAAACATCCAAAATACACATTTAATTGTTTATTTTATTACACTTTGTCTATTTGTGCAGTATTTGTAGATTTCAATTATAATACATATACAGTATATACAGTATATATATATATATATATATATATTGACACACAGGTTTGGAAGAAAAAGATTTATAGTCTCAATAAAAATCATTTTTAATCTAAAACTTAAAAATGTATTTATGTAAAACTGTATGACCAGCTAAAAATACCTCAAATATATTTTCCTGGGAATAATTCATGATAGATGCATTGCTAAACATTCCGAACTTTATGTAAATGGAATAATTACACCCTTGATGGCAGTTCTATTGAACCTTTTTGACTTTTCTTTGGCATTTGAAGCTCTTTAACCTATCATTAGATCTAGCCATCTGTACAAAAAAGTTCACGTTATTTCAATTTCTAGTCAATTTACTTATTTGATTAGTGACCAGGAAATAGCACAGAATTATAAATATGTCATACTCATTTTATGTCATAAAATGTACTTGTTTTAAATTAGTGTCCCAAACCTTTCTGTTTGTTCAGTCCCACATTTTCAATATGTTCTCAGACGTTTGGACCCCACTGTACAAATATCCTGTCAGACAGGAAGCCTCCCACTGTTTTCCTTTATGTATTAAGATTTTTCATTTCTGATTCTGCCAAAACATTTGACTTTGAACTGGAACTGTGTCAGTCTTTCTAAATGGACTTGCTGTCCCTGAGAGACCTTGCTCTGATATTTTTAGTTAAACATTTTTGTTTTCATTGATCGTTTTTGTTGTCTAATTTTGTTGGGCCAAGGGATTGTTTACTGTGGCACTGAGTATTACACTTTCCTTGCAAAAGATGGAGACGGGATGGGGAAAAAAAATGCTGATTCCGATACAGATTACATTTTAACAGCACCTGCCCCAGATTGTTTTATAAACTGCCTTTAAATATAGTGTTTCTGAGTGCAAGTCTTTGTCTTTGACACAGGTCCTTCCTCAGTCATCAGTAATGACGATGACTCCGCCAGTCCTCTTCATCATGTGTCCAACGGCTCTAACACACCCTCGTCCTCTGACATGAACGCGGACGCCGTCATCATTGGCATGACCAAGATTCCTGTTATAGAGAACCCGCAGTACTTCCGCAGCACCAGCAGTCTGCTCAAATCTCATACATGTGAGTCTGTCTGTCTCTACATTTGTGTCTTATGGAACAATGTTATTCAAATGAATACAGAAAGATTGAGAAAGAAATCTGTCTAGAATATGTTCCAGTAAATAATAAATTAGTATAAATTAGTAAATTAGTATTAGTATAAATATATACTACAGTCAAATGTTTGGAATAATTAGGATTTTAATTAGAAAATTACAGTAATATTGTGAAATATTATTACAATTAAAAAAAAAATGTTTTCTATGTGACTATATTGTAAAATGTAATTTATTCCTGTGATGTAAAGCTGAATTTTCAGTGTCACATGATCCTTCAGAAATCATTATCAATGATTATTATCAATGTTGAAAAACATTTGTGCTGCTGCATATTTTTGTGATACACTACCATTCAAAAGTTTGGGGTAAGTAAATCAGCATATTAGAATGATTTCTGAAGGATCATGTGACATAATTCACAGTATTGTAGTTTTTACTGTATTTTTAATCAAATAAATGCAGCTTTGGTGAGCATAAGAGACTGCTTTCAAAAACATACAAAAATTTTTTTAATTATTCCAAACTTTGACCCATAATGGAAAATATATGTTAATGAAAAAAAATAAAAATAAATAAATAAATATATATATATATATATATATATA
>NW_015557175.1:974965-980109 GCF_001515605.1 Sinocyclocheilus anshuiensis
ATAGAGAGAGAGAGAGAGAGAGTTATATATTTTCCATAAAGAGAATGAAGCTTGTCTTTGGAACCAATAGGATATTTTTTTTTTGTGATCAACTGTGATCATTTAAAAAATATATATATATTTGTACTTTTATATCTTTTTATGTATGTAAACATATGAGAAATGTACTGTAATACAATTAAAAACAGCATAACGGCTTTAAAGGCAATACATAATTTACAATTTAAATAATATACATGTTTTTTTCACTTTATAGTAAATGAGCATGAGATTTTTTTCCCTCCACATTCTTGTAATGGAAATTTGGATAGAAAATGTTCTCGATTGTCTTAATGCTCCTACAGTAGGCATCATTTTCTTTCAGCAAAAATATACTTTCTAATTAATTTTTTTTAAATTGGGAATGAAATTCAGACTCAAACACACAGCATCTTAAATATTTATTTTATAGCCCTCTTCACTTGCCTCTTGTTTTTTCGTTCACTGTGTGCTTTCCTCCCCACTCTGGTTACTTTTAATATAGGGTTATGGTGTACAGTGAGTTACTGTAGATCGATGCAGCCTCATCATCTAGCTCTCACTAATGTAATCAGCTGACTGGCTAGTTTTTCTTCAAAAGCATTTCTTAATCACATTAAGGATCAATCTCTATGAGTGCAGTGTCTGTTCAAAATCTCTCTCTCTTTATCTCTCTCTCCTCCAGCACACTAAACGTCTGATTAATCTCGTCTTATCTCTGTACTGTCCTCACTCTCTTAAGGGACGCCTAGGATGAGAAACATCTCTTTTCCACCATATCTGAAATAATCTCTAGTACACCTTTTATTAAATTATGTCCAGTGTCCGGAATTATACACGTCTTGTGTATCTCATAAATGAAGTTTGCAGACATGGGATGTCTATAGAACACAAAACAAAATATTTAGGAGAATGTTTCAGCTGTCTATACAATGAAAGTCAATGGGGTCCAAAAGTTTCAAGCACAAAAAAGGTCCTAAAGGTAGTGTAAAAGTAACCATATCCAACTGCTTAATCCAAGAGTTTGGACCTTTAAATCAAATATGGTGACACGTCAAGGTTTTATGTAATTAAAGTGACGTTATATTTGAGCTCTATTTACATGAGTTTGATCTTGAGCCTCTAATAATCCAGCTGATGAGTTAAATCAGGTGTGTTTGATTAGGTAGACCAGTGGTTCCCAATCCTGGTCCTGGCGAACCTCCAACACTGCACATTTTTAATGTCTCTTTTTTATCATGTGGGTTATTTTTTATCTTTCATGTTACAAATAATTTCCAGTCCAAAATGTCTGAGTTTGTGTGAAGTCCGAGTCCATCTGAATCTGAGTTTATTCATAATTGCAGTCCGAGTCCAAGTATCCCAACACTAATACCTTACTAACTCAAGTGTACCCAAGCATCCGCAGAATATTGGGTATACATAATGGGACTAGTCCTATTATTACTATGTTATTAATATTTATTACATGTTGTGGTTCAGTCTCATTGGTTTTGTTTATTTCAAGTTTGCTTGAATTTTTGGATTCATGTCATGTTTCTTATTTATTTATTGACTTATTTATCTATATATTTTTTAATTGGTGTCCATGTCCGTATGCTATGTTTAGTAAGTCCTGGTTTATTGAGTTTCTTGAGTTGCTTGTTCTCAATCTTCAGACCCTTGTTGACTTCTGTGAATAAAGAGGCACGTACTGTAGGTCTTTCAACCTTCGTTCTCTGAGACTTACATTACAGAAGATCCTTCAAGCTGTGGATCGAACAGCAATTTTTTTTTCTGAACTCTGCCAGGCAGGTCATATCCAGTTTGGACTAATCATGTTTTTATGAAACAGCAAGTCCTCTGAACTGAGATGTCTTAAATCCATCTGGATTCACGTAAAATATTTTTATGATTGTGGATTTACAAGAAAAGAGAAAACTCACACTGAGGGAATACATCCACATCACTCCGGAGAGTTTATTAATGCCGTTTCGCCAGAAGCACACCAGAGCAGTCCAGCACCTGAGGCTGCTTATATCCCTGAGTTTCCTTTGCTGAGTCATATCATGGAGGCTGCTCTGCTCCGTGAGATTCCTGCACCCCAGAATTATACATTATTATACATCCCAGAATTACTTGTACCTGAGGAGCTTGTTTAAGTTTCCTGTTTGAGAAAATGTTCCTGATTCTCCTGTTACTGAGACCATTACTGAGTTTTATATTTTTTTCAGGCATCTTAAGCCAAGTTCCTTATGTTTCCTCACTTAAACACCCCATTGAGTCTCTAGCTTTCGAAGTCTTCAAGACTTGAGTCTCCAGTCTGTGAGCCACAATTTCAAGCCCCACAGTCACAATCCAGATCCACCATGTTTGGCTCCAATCCCATTACACTATTTTGGGATTGAAGGTTACAGAATTCAAGGGCTGTGCAAAATGATCTTAAAGGAATAGTTCATTCCACATATTTGTCTTTATTTACCCACTCCTATGTTGTTCCAGATGTGTATGTTCTTATTTTATCTGTCAGACCAAGTGCACTCTAAAAATGCTGGGTTAAAAACAACCAAATTTGGGTCATTTTGGCAAGCCAGCAATCAGTCAAAAAGGGACAAACTCAGCGCTGGGTTGTATTGACTCCCCTGCGTTGGGTTAAATGTTTGACCCAGCACGCTAGGCTGTTGTTGTTGTTGCTATTTTTAACTCATCTTTTGTTTACAATGTATTAATACTGCTGGATTAAAACAAACTTAAATTGGGTTAGAAATTATAATCACTTTAACACACAAAGAATGATTAGAGTAGCAACATAGGAATGAAAATGTATTAATAAGCAAGAACACCCAGAAATGAACACGATATAGGCAAAAGTAAAAACAATGTGTACATGTGTATGTGAATGAGAAAGCGTGCAAAAAAGAATGGCAAATCAACAGTTATACAGCTCATACATGAAATTGCTTTTTAAACATTACATTAAACATTGTTGAAGAAAAATGTAATAACTTATGTTTAAGACCGAATTTGACTATTTCATTCATTTTTTCTTCCGTCAATGGAAAAAAAAAAAAACTATAAAAATCCCTTTTAACCCTCTCTGTTTAAAGCATTTTAGTCACTTTTCTCAAGTGCCATTACGGCTCAGCACTCAAGTGATTTTGGTTTGAGAGAAAACACTCCAGTTTTAAAAGAACATGCTTCTCGCTGCAGGCATTTTAAAGTTCTGCCCCGATTACTTTTCTTATTTTTCACACATATTTCTGTCATCCTTCTCTACCCAACAGTCTCAACTCTTGTTTGGTTTGTTTTTTAGAGTGTAGTCAATTGTTCTGTTTGACATCTGGTCCTAATTGCACTACTCTGAGGAATCCATGCCTCTTGAGGACAGAGGTGTGAGGTTTACCTGTGGAGCTCTTTCTAGCTGGCCTTCGTAACACTCACTCCCATCCGGGTCACGGCACCAATCCGGGTCACGGCACCAATGTAACTAGTCCTACTCGCACCACTCCAAATGGAATTCAAACCATTGTCAACCAGCATGGGAGGCAGGCATGCTAGCAAGGACTCAGCTTCTACTGTCGGTTCCTAGAGTGCCTCTTGAGGGCAGGGAGTGAGGTTTACCTGAGCAGCTTGTACTAGCTGATCTCCATTACAAATGCTCACTCAGATGACATGACAAAATGACATGATCCTTTTCACAGTATCCTATTCAGTATATGGCACATAATACCAGAGAATGACCAATATATGACAAAATACGTTCTTTCTTGTGAATCATTTTGATAAGAACACAAATGTAACATAAATGTGTGATTGTGTTGTGTTCTTTCAACAGTTGTTCAGCACATTAAGAGGCACAACATTGTACTGAAGAGGGAACTCGGAGAAGGAGCGTTTGGGAAAGTGTTTCTGGCCGAATGCTACAACCTGTCCACAGATAAGGAGAAGATCTTAGTGGCTGTCAAGGTTGGTTGTTGAATTTAGTGTTGATGTTGGCATACTGAACGTTAAGTTGTCAGTATACTCAGTGTATTTGTACACGTTTTGTGTTTGTAGACTTTGAAAGAGGCCAGCGAGAACGCCAGGAAGGACTTTCATCGTGAAGCTGAGTTGTTGACCAATCTGCAGCACGAACACATCGTCACATTCTACGGAGTGTGTGTTGAGAGCGATCCACTTATTATGGTGTTTGAGTACATGAAACACGGCGACCTCAACAAGTTCCTTAGGTACAGCTGCCTGAACATGTCTGCATGTGTGTTTGTATTGGAATCCAATAGTGCCTAGTCACATCTTTTCTATAATTGCTTTGTCCATGTAAGCCAATAATTGCACATCATTTTTCTTGTGTTAAAATTCCAATACAAAGGAAATCAATCCATCAGAGCATAGGAATTTAATTCCTGCTAGCAAGTTTGAACTTGTAATTGGTAAACACATTCTCTTTGAAGCCCAAATGATCTACCATGGCCAGTCTCTGACTCTAAGATGAATGTTTGTGAATTGTGGTCTGGTTGAGGTCATTACTTTGTCTGTCCACCCGCAGGGCTCATGGTCCTGATGCAGTCCTGATGGCTGATGGACAGGTGCAGCAGCAGGCAGAGCTCACTCAGTCTCAGATGCTGCATATTGCACAGCAGATCGCCGCAGGCATGGTGTATCTGGCTTCCCAGCACTTTGTTCACAGAGACCTGGCCACACGAAACTGCCTAGTCGGGGAGAATCTCCTGGTGAAGATCGGAGACTTTGGGATGTCCCGAGACGTCTACAGTACGGATTACTATCGGGTAAGATTTGCTTTCTAGTTTGACTGTGTTTTTGACCCCAAAATGTTTTGGGATACTTAAATTACACTTGAATTTATAGCATTACATAGAAAATTATATATAAAAAATATACATTTTATTACTTGGAAATTAATGCTGACTTCATAAGGACACCTAAAGGTGGTATTTAAGTCCTTTTCCCAGTATATGTATAAATCAATATGCTTCTCATGTTCTTTGCTATACACTGTCTACTGATCACTGAATACCAGCTATTCGAACACCTTGACCCTACTAGCTCTCTTCCTGTATGATGTCAGCAGAATTTCACTCTGTGTGTGTGTATGTGTGTGTGTGTGTGTGTGTGTGTGTGTGTGTGTG
>NW_015557175.1:980697-981837 GCF_001515605.1 Sinocyclocheilus anshuiensis
TCTCTCTCTCTCTCTCTCTCTGTGTGTGTGTGTGTGTGTGTGTGTCCTGATTCCCTACCTTCAGTAAGTCTCTCCCAGATTAGGAGTCAGGGAGGAAAGTGGTGTGGGAACAGGAAAGAGGGGTTGCTATGGCAACAGCAAAGAAAAGGAATAGAGCGCTTGCGCTGTCAAACTGAAAAAGTCATTAAAGTTCTCTCATTAGTATTCACCCCCATAATCAGCATGAGGGCCTACCGAGATGGAGAGGGGCCTAAGTTAGGGATAAAAAGTTAGGATAAAAACAAACCGAAAGATACATAAATATAATGGCTAGCAAAAAGAAAATCAAGAAACCAAACCTTACACTTTGGAATATAATGCATTCGAAGAGAGACTGACAACTTGATTTATTCTTTGATACCATGATGTTCTTCTATTGTGTTCCATTCATGTATTCAGCGTGAATCATTTATCCAGTGATTGAATATGGGTTGAATGATGTTTATAAATGCAGAGATGTGCTATCTCTTCACTGACAACTGTGCCAAGTTCATTTGAGTTCATTTATCTCTGAATACTGATGAATATCATGACACATCTCCATTATATGAGCCTCCATTGAGATTCAAATGCAGGTCAGTGGATTTGTGAGTGTGTGTGTGTGTGTGTGTGTGTGTGCGCACAATGTGTACACCATTGGTTAGGCCTATAGAACATCAGTTTCCATAGAAACAGCTGGTCAGGCAGAGGCTGATGGGTGGAGTTATGTTGTGAAAGCATGTTGTGTAACAACAGAACTTCTTATGAAGCTACATTAGTGCATTATAACCCATACTCAGAAGCTTCATAAACATGGTTGATGATCCTCATAAAGTCTTTTCCACCTTTGTCATCCTTCTTTCTCTCCATATAACTCTGTAGTCACACTTGAGTTTGGGGACCAATTCTCACTATTAACTAACTATTAACTACAAATGTTTGCTTCAATAAACTCTTAATTTGCAGCTTATTAATAGTTAGTAAGGTAGTTGTTAAGTTTATGTATGGGTTAGGGTTAACTAAAATATGATCATGCAGAATAGGGCATTAATATCTGCTTTATAAGTGCTAATAAACAGCCAATATGCTAGTAATATGCATGCTAATAAGCAACTAGTTAAT
>NW_015557175.1:982054-991204 GCF_001515605.1 Sinocyclocheilus anshuiensis
GGAAATCAAAATTAACCTGGTTTACTTTCTTAATACACATTCTTGGTCATATTGTGCACCATTTATCACTACACAGTATTCCAAAGGAAAAACATGTCTTCTTAATCTTTGATCCATGTGTTATCTTGCTCCAATCTTTTTAGAAACATACAGTTTTTATGAACCAATCAGTATGAAAACCAATATGAACCTTTTTCCTAACTGAATATCCAAATTGTCCTAATTATGACAGTAATGTGCGAACAGCCTCACATGTTGACTTTAGCAAAGTGTATTATTATCATAGTCATTCAGTTCTGTTCTCCTATCTCGTATCCAATTTCAGGGTTAGCTGAAAATTATTATTTTTTTTTTTTTGCATACTTAATAATGTACATACTTTACTAACTGATACGCTACAACCTTAATACAATAATGCAACAATAATGGCCTTTGCCAGTAACTGTCTACCTAAAACCAGTTAAGAGAAATTTAAACTGGTGCAAACTGGTCTAAGCTTTTTAGCAGGATGTTGTTGTGTGGATGAGCATGTGAGAATGTGTGTGTGTGTGTTCGATTGCAGGGGGAAAAGGTTTCTAATAGCGCTTGTGTAGTAGACCACTTTTTAAGTGACCCTTCCAATCTGTAGCTCCACTATGGGACCAGTGAAAAGCCTAAAAGCTTTTGACCTTAATATTTGATGAATCCAGTATGTTAAACCAATTAATCTGAGACTAATCCACATACTGGACCACAATCTCATAATTAATATTTCAGAGGCAGCGCATTATGGAGAAAGCTAATAAATGAAATGATTGGTTTTGGGGTTGAGCTCCAGGCCAGACCAACTCCCCAAGCTTACAGCATCCAAATCCTGAGAGGCACAACTTATGGCACCATCTGAGGTCCTGAACTGGAAATGCTGTCAGCATTTGCCTGAGAGTTTTTTGGACTGAACAATGCTCCAAATACAACAAACTGTCGACTGTCTGCTCTTGCTCTAAAAGTATGTATGGATCTTATCCATTAGCACCTGTCAGATTCAGGGAGTTTTGATAGAGTAGTTTGGTTTTATGTATCTTCTGTTTCATCGATTTGAGCACACATGGACATCTTAAAGTCAAACCACAGTTATACAATATTCAGTGCCATTCTTTTTTGTAATAAATTACATTGTTTGGCCGTTACCACTTTTAATGATTTGACATCAGCATCCATATGTTGCATAACTCAATGTTCAATGTTTTACATGTGTAGGTTGGAGGCCATACCATGCTGCCAATCCGCTGGATGCCACCAGAAAGTATCATGTACAGGAAGTTCACCACGGAGAGTGATGTTTGGAGTCTGGGAGTAGTGCTGTGGGAGATCTTTACCTATGGGAAACAGCCCTGGTACCAACTGTCAAATAATGAGGTATTGACACATTAAAACATCTACACACCAGCGCCATCTCCACAAAAGGCCTTTTTTTGGGAGGCCTCTCCAGCACATTTCTTTTTTTTAAATTCATGAGCCAACAAATTTGATCCAACTACCAAATTTGATTCATCCTGCAGAGTTCAGCTCCAACACGAATCAAACACACCTGAACCAGCTAATCAAGGTCTCCAGGATCACTTGAAAGTCATAGGCAAGTGTGTTGGAGCAGGTTGAAACTGAAGTCTGCAGAAAGGTAGACCTCCAGGAGAAAGGTTGTCTACCCCTGCCCTAGAGACCACGCAGAACACCTTAGCAACCACATAGAACACATTAGCAATCAACTAAAAGACCCCTGAGCATGGTTTCCCAACCCTGTTCCTAGAATACAACAGTATACATTTTGAACTGATCCCAATGAATGGTTGTCTAAGTGGTGTCCACATAATAGTAAAGGATTCATAGATAATTGGCTGAGTTTTGGGCTAGACCTGACCTGCTAAATAGAGACATCCACCTCCTTTCTAGAAATCTGCCACATAGTCCTTGTAGTGTTATTGTTTGACTAACTGGAGCCCAGGTCAGGAAGCAGACACACTGGCTTAATCGACCGTCTGCTAGCTGCCTTGAGTTGTCATTTAGCTCATATAAATGACAATATTATCCTATAAATGTGCCCCCAGGAACAGGGTTAGAAAGCTGTGCTCTTTCACTGGGGTGCACATTGGTACTTTAAATGCACATATTAGTACCTAAAGTGTACAAATTAGATCCTAAAATGTACAAAAGTCTTTTGAAAAGGTTTCTGAGAATGTAGCAACCACATAGAACACGCCAGCCACCACCCAGAACAGGGGTGTCCAGTCATACTCCTGGAGGACCACTATCCTGGAGTTTAGCTCCAACTCCAATTAAACACACCTGAACCAGCTAATAGAGGTCTTCAGGATTACTAGGCACTTCCCGGCAGATGTATTGGAGCAAGTTGGAGCTAAACTCTATTGGACTCTACACCCTTGCCCTTGGAACCACCCAGAACACCATAACCAACCAGAAGAACCTTAGAAACCATTTAGAACACCTAAGCAACCACTTAGCATTCATTCAAATCTCAGATTTCTCTTCAAATAGCCCAAGTATTCAAACACGTAAGGCAGGAGTGTTCAATCCTGATCCTGGAGGGCCAACGTCTTGCAGATTTTAGTTCCTTCCAGCTCCAACTCCCTTGCCTGGAAGTTGCTAGTGAATCTGATGACCTTGATTAGCTGGTTCAGGTGTGTTTAATTAAGGTTGGAGCTAAACTCTGCAAGACAGTGGCCCTGCAGGAACCGGTTTGGATACCCCTGACAAATAGCTATACTATAAAAACTTCAAAACTGTTGGAAATGTAAATTGTCACACCTTGCCTGTCGGTTTATCTTAAAGGGGACATTGGATGCCCATTTTCCACAAGCTGGTATGATTCTTTAGGGTCTTCATGAAATGTCTTTAACATATTTTGGTAAAAATCCTCAACGGTTGTTTAAAACAACACCCTTTTTACCTTGTCGAAAACAGCTCTGTTCACAGCAACCCGTTTCGGTGCATGTCTCTTTAAATGCTAATCAGCTACTGCTCACCCCACCCCTCTTCTGTTTTTTTTTGTGTGTGTGTGTGTGTGTATTCGGTGGTGCCTTTTCGTTCTACGTTTAGGGGTAAAACGAAGTTCGAAATACGTGAGCAGCAGTATACTGTTATCGAACATCCCGACGCCGCCCACTCTTATGAAAGCAATGTTTATGTGAATATATGTGCTGCGTGCTTTCCTCTCAGTAAAAAAATAAACACAACAAAGATGGAGAAACCAGCAAGAATTTTTTAAATAAAAATCTGATCATAGCAACATGGGTATGTTTGCACAAGTTCTGCAAATTAGCACTCCCGTAAAGTCACGTCACGTGTATTTACATGGCACTTTATTCAATATATTGCTTAAAAGCAATCAGCAGTATTAAACATGAAAAACAGTGTCAGTGTCTCATTTCATCAGAAGCGCAACTTAATTTGCTAAAAAGCAGCTCTCCACTGCGTTCATGTTTTTACCCGCGGACATCTCACCTCCAAGGACTCGACAGACGAGATGAACCTAGAGAAGAGTTCTGTGTGAAAGAAGGCGGAGCCTCAGCGCACACCTCCTATGACGTAATCATCAAGGACCAATGGTAGTACGAAGGTGTTTTGCAGCCGGAACAAACCTTTCCAGAAAGTTCGCTTTGGCAAGCAGTTTCGAACTCAAAACGAACTTTGTTTTGGCCAGATTTTGTTCGAAATTACGTCACATCAGTTTGTTCTTCAATTTTGCTTTAAGTATAGGGGGGCCTTTACCATCAAAAACAAAACTAATCTGCTGCGTCCTCAGTGGCTCTGACGTCGGGAGAAAATGAAGACTATTATGTTTGCTTTACATCCAACTACAAAACACCTGCATTGCTTATTGCGGAGAAGATGGCGGACAGCGTACAACTGGCTGAGGGCGGAAATATGCTAATAAGGGACAGTCCGTCAGTGGTCGTGGGCGGGGCCTGAGCAGTATGATGTCATACTGCTCGGAAATTCAAAACGGCTTGATTATTGAGACTTTTTAGGTTTTTTGGGGAATAAAAAAAGGAGTGAATGGATTTTTATCATTGTAGGATGGTTGTGTCAACACACTGCTATGATACATTTATATGCAAACACCACGTAAAAGTGAATTTTGCATCCGATGTCCCCTTTAATAAACAATCCTTTTCTACTTTTATATCAGTTTGCGTCACACATTTCTGGACATTTTTTGATTGACATTTCACTCATTGCTCTTTTGTAGGTGATTGAGTGTATCACCCAAGGTCGTGTACTGCAGCGACCCCGGACCTGTCTGAAGGAGGTATATGATTTGATGCTGGGATGCTGGCAGAGAGAACCGCACACCCGACTCAACATTAAAGAGATCCATAACCTGCTCCTCAACCTGGCCAAGGCATCACCGGTGTATCTGGACATCCTGGGATAAGAGAGCACGTGCCACGCGTGGGACTGCGAGTGGATTCCTGAAACTGCCCCCTCCTCTATCCCATCCAAAATCTCTTTCTTCTACAGCTTTAACATCTCCTTCCTTGTCCACCTCCTCGTCAACTGCACCAGCTTCTCAATATAAAATGGAAATGGGATCTTGTCCATGTACGATGACTACGAATGATGTATTTCTGAACAAAAATGGACTGAATGGAAAGAGTAGAACTGAAGTGACTATAGTTTAGTTACCAAGAATAACATTTTCAACCATTCTCAACTTCTGGAGCAAGTTCACACCTGTAAATTCCATTTTGGGAAAAATGCATTCAGGACTTGAGGAAGGGCGTCCCTCTTAATAACAAAGAGGAAACAGCAGCTCCATAAACAATGACCAAACACAAATGTGAGGAGAAATAAAAATCCCATTTTAAGCCCATCAGAGTCCAGTCGGCTCCCACCTGTTACATCCTTAATCCGATACAAAGCACAGAACCTGAAATTAGCATGGTGACCAACAGTGACAAACTGCGACTATATCTATATGTATACATGTCCGTTTACGGAACTGGACGCTACCAATGTAGTTTCACAGTTGAGCGACTCTAATTAAAAGCTTCTGGACGCTGACAGGATGTTGTTGCTGCCGAACTCATCTGAAATGGAGAAGTAACCCACTAAAATGTGTCTAGAACATAGGCGTGCGTTATTTATAGTGAGACACGTCCCCACCACTTTTTACAGGGCCAATTCTGTCCCTCCATTTCCACCAACTTTGTCCCACCACTTCATGAAATAGTTTAGGGTTATGACGATTGCAGTGGACGTGTCTCCAATTGTCGAGCAAAGGTTTCAATTTTGTTAAAATGGGTAGCGATCTGGTGATGGAATTAGTTATGATTTTCGGACATTTCTATACATAATGTCACATTTTACTTTTGACTTGAGCACATACTCTACTACTGACCTGATTTCCGGATCAATGCTTCATATTTATAAGATCATTATTAACCTTATTAACGTTCATAAGCTAAGCCTTCACCATTTTGTGATGTCACAACCAGTGTGTCTGTTTTCTGCCCCAGTGCCCACCACAAAATCAACGCTATGTCTTCAGGTTTGTACACGACATGTGCTACGGAGGGCTAGATGGAGTCATTTGAGAGTACCGTCAACTTGCATTTCTTACTGGAGCTTAATTACGCAAAGTGGTCGATTATGATGGTGCGGGCTAAATTACGACCTTTGCTTTCTCTCATTCTCAATCGCCATGTTTTACTACTGAGTGGAAGCACTAATGTAGTACTCAAGCTTGCTTGGTTGTGCAACTGCTATAGTGTAATATATATTTCATTACAGGACAAATGTCTTCTATTAGCAGCAACTCCCTCTAGACTCATATGCGCTATCAGTGGGGAAAAGAGGAGAGACAGGATGGAGAGAATGAGACGAGGGGAGGAAAATAATGTTAAACAGAGATAAACATGAGTCACCTCACTAAAACCCACATTTCTTCTTCCTTTTATCGTACATAGATGATTATATCTATTTATCACTATAGAGATCCTATCCCAGCATCCTTTTTATTTGAGTTCATTATTGCACCGTCAATCCCCTCTCCTATGGGAGACTTTGCACACTGGACTCAATGGCATGAATTTGTGAACAAAAATCTTCCAATCAATTCAGTTTATGAGCGAAAAGTCCCAAAAATTGTTTACACAAGGAATTAATTTATTCATTAATTTATTTTTTGGAATAAGAATTGTAATCTTTAAGATATGTAACTTTTTAAAACAAATTTATTTTGTACTTAATGTGAAGCACATTTGTTTTTGACTTTTGCCTGTAAATGATTTTATGTAAAATTAATTATTATTTCTATTATTATTATTATTTTTTATTTTTTTTTGTATTTGGTTGAGAATAAATATAGAGGATGTATTAATGTAAAAAGACAGAAAGAGTACATATTTTGGATGAACAATGAGAAAACTTTAGGCTAAATGTTCAAGTTACATTCCCACAAAAGAAGCATAATTTTGGATTACGACCATTTTTCATGATCATTAAGAACATTTTCTCCACAAATTCTCACTGACATTTGCATTTACTGTTTTGTTTTTTTTTTTTTTTTTCAATTTCCATTATTCTAAATTGTAATTCTCATTACTGTAATACAGTCATTTTTACTGTAGAACAATGTTTTTAATTTAAATTCACATAATTTCAAGAAAGTATAACAAACTACCATGAAGCATCAGTATTTTACACTTTGAATGTCATGACTTTTTTCTTATTACAGTGATGGCTATGATTTGTTTTTATGATATATATAGCAATGGGGTAAAATGTGCTTAATTGTCATGAAAATAATGCCGCAATGCAATTCCTTTGTTTTCCAATGTTTTCATCATAAAACTGAGGGAAAATGTTGTTTGAGATACAAATATGAATGAGTTTCGGTGGCTCAGATTAGTCTTGCCTTGCGCAAAAATCTCCAAAGCATCCCGCGACAGAACAATAAACTGTGACTGCATATCAGACACCTTCTTCTACATGTTCAGAACTTCTTCTGATGTTTCAGAATGTCTATAAGCTAACTACCACAATTGAACAAGTGTTAAAGTCAACATGAAAGCAAAACTGACCCTCTTCACTTTCTTACGCTTTCCTTTTTCTTATTGTGCACATTATTACACAGACAAAAGTCATTGTGTAACTCTAAAACAACTTGCCTTTTCTGTTGACCTTACCAATTACCAATTTACAGAAATAAAATGGCTTTCAAAGGCTGTTTCGTGTTGACTTTAAGTCCAAAATTGGGAGACTTACTCCCTTTTCTTAATACATTTTAACAGGCCTATTGACACCTAGAAAGAAGATTTCACAAATATAGTGTGATAATTTCATTTATGGAATTATAGAGTTATACGTTCAGCTACAATTGTACACTCAAATGTCCTTATCTGTATGAGATATATGGACCAGTCAAGTTGTCTGCCACTGTATTTAATAAAAGTGTAATGTCTTACCTCATCATGAGTGTGTGTGTGTTATTGTAACAGTGAGTTATGCGTATAGGTTCATGTTTATAGGTTGGTCAATAGAGGTTCGTACAGAGTGCTTTGACAACATGGGCCAAATGTATTGACCTACAGGCACTAAAATGCTTTATTGACAGCCATGTTTTTTAATGTCTTCTTGGCTGCCAGCCTGAATATTTACCTCATACAGTAACATGATGGAGACCAGAGCAAGTTAAAAACAATTTATGATGAAACGGCACAATCTATAAAGTTTATGTAGCATTAGTGTTGCTATAGTAGATCTGAAGCTTCAAGAGAATAAAACAAGAACTTGTTCCAATTCACATTTCACTGACGTAGGCAGAGGGGAAAAGAAAGGGAGGACTGGTCAATCGGTGGATCGATGGCTTGTTTTGACATTGTACATTAAGACCTAACTAATTGCCAGAGGGCTAAATGCTTTTAAAAACACATCCATATCGCTCAGTGCAATCACTTGGATTTTTCAAAGCGTACAGCAGAATTCTCAAAGGACCGAGTGCATGTGAGTGTGCAAACAACCGCAGCTCTAAACAAACAAAGATCCTCTGATCTCATAATTTTAAATCAGTTCTTGCAGTTTTATATACAGTACATATGTTTGTAGAGTTGTCATTATTACAGTATTGAACTATAGCGTGTCAAATTCAATCACCATGCAATATTTGTGTTACAAACAGGAAAGAGACCTCAAATAGTATGGCTTTTTGTGCAGAGATATGCTGCTACTTTTCTAAGTGATCAGACTAATATTTTGGCCTACAATACTCTGACATGCAATAAAAAATGATGGAGGGATCCATATCTAGAGACCACAATTGAGAATTTAAAGGGATAGTTCAGAAAAATTCAGTCATGATATACTTGCCCTTTACTTTTGTTACACTCTTCCGTGGAACACGGAAGTTTAGAGTTTAGTGTTTTTTGTTTAGTTTTTTTTCAGTGGGATCCAGTGTTGTTTTACACCCCATTGTATGGACAAAAGCAGTTAAGACATTATTTAAACTGTTCCCTTTTAACCACCCAGAGTTGTTATTAACTATGAAAAATAATTTTTGTTAATTGAAATAAAGTTAAAATAAAAATAAAAAATATATATAAATATTAGATATATCTTAGAATGTTGCCTTAGCAACTAACTGAAGTTGACATAAAATTATTAAAACTAAAACTGAAATGAAAATAAACTAAGCTAAACAGAAATATAAAAAAAACTAATAAAAAAGACAACAGCATATAGAAAAATTACTAAACAAACTAAAATTTAAAAGGGTCATATGATGCTAAAAAGAACATTATTTTGTGTGTTTGGGGTAATGAAATGTGTTTATGCGGTTTAAGTTTAAAAAAACACATTATTTTCCACATACTGTACATTTTTGATTCTCCTCTATGCCCCGCCTTTCTGAAACACGTCGATTTTTACAAAGCTCATCGGTCTGAAAAAGCGAGGTGTGCTGTGATTGGCCAGCTATCCAGTGCATTGTGATTGGCCGAATACCTCAAGCATGTGACGGAAATGTTACGCCTCTACCATACTGTGATGCCCTGTCCGACCGGAGCGACGAGACAAAAACATTAAAACCCATTATAAACGAGGCATTTGTTGCATCCAGTGGGGACATAATTATGGATTATAATGACTTATACTGTG
>NW_015557175.1:991231-1006460 GCF_001515605.1 Sinocyclocheilus anshuiensis
TTTTATAAAGAATATCTCTTTGGATTTAAGACTTTAGTCTTTGCAACTTTAGGGATCTTATCTAAGCACGAACAGCTTGTAACACTCCCAAAAGAAAGGAAAACATGAAATCGCATCATATGACCCCTTTAAATGTTATCTGAAAATATAAAAATTAAAGATAATTAAAATTATTAATAAAATACTATATATAATACTAAAATAAGTAACCACGTGACTATCCGTTTGCACAGACCCCACATTTTATTTTACTTTTTTTAGAAAATACAAAAATCATATAATCATATATAACACTGAATAGTGCCCAGTTATACAGAAATTTTAACAAAGGATAATTACCCATGTTTTCTAAAGGCTGAGAAAAAAAAGAGATGGTTTCATCAAAATTTAAAGAAAGGGACACTTTTTATGGCAAGCCATTCCTCTTCATTCTAAATGGATTTTTGCCACCTTGCATCCTCAGAGACATTAGCTTTTAAATGCCACTCCAATACATTATGTGGACAACTGTGAGGTTTTGTGGTATGTTTAAATAGTAAACACAGATTCATCACAGCTTTTGTTTGTTCTGGGAAACCAGGGAAGATCATTTGGGATTTTAGCATGTGCTGTCTATTCATCAGATTGACCACATTAGCGTCTGCTTAGTGTCAAAGTGTAGAGAGAAAACAGTCGCTGCAGCAGGCTTTGGGTCAATGTGTTTACCACAGTAGTCAATCTGTGCTGACCAAAGAGCTTCAAAGAATACCATAAAACCAAAAACCATGGTGGTATCACAGTACTTCTTGTTAGAGCAGGCTATAGGCATACAGTATATGCTCCAGAGTTAATCGACATGAACTGCTTAGAGGAACAGAACAACGAGGACAAAGTGCTAATGCTGATGAATGTGTGCCAGTAAAACAAATTATAGTGTAATACAAAACAAAACCGACAGTATTAAGTACATATTGAAGACATGCTGTGCTGTTTACCAGAGGAACTGCCACTGAGGTGAATAAACCCTTTAAAGGTATTATAGACCACCTTGAGTACAATGATCAGCCAGTCAGGGGTGCAATTGTTGATTTAACAATGTAAGACAACCATTAGGTGTACATGAGTACATGTTTTATATGGAATATTGTTCATGTTATTTTTATATAATACTGCAGAATATCCAGCGTGCAATTTTTTTCCCACTAAGAGGCCCAAGTTTTTACCCCAAACTAAGCTGAAGAACTGCATATTCATTATGTCATTTAAAAGTGTAAAAGCATAAGGTTCTTTCAACAGACCCCAAAAAGCGTGATTCTTTCGATAACGGACGGGTGAAATATCGCTGTAGTAATATATATCTGTATTATGTAACATACGTTGCCTTAATCAAAAATGTTCATTAACTTCTGCATTGCTTGATACTAGTGATTTCCGTCATTTTGACAGTAATAAAATGTATTTACCTTTGAAAACATTCAAACCTAGAAGGAGACGTGAGGATTTGAGGAGAAAAACTAGAGATTCTTTGTGCATTCCAGTGAATTACTAATGGGATATATTGGAAATTAAATCGGGAGAACAGACCACAAATGTGCAGTATATGTTGTCCTTTTTCATACTATTACATCGGAATGCAAAGGGGAAAAAGAAAATAACACGAGGCTATGCTCTTGCCATAGATATTCTTGTTATAACATGTCATGTTTTAAAATACCAAGTGTTACGTTATTCTCATGATGTCTGAAAATAAAACCTGAAGGAAAATCAACAGCTCATTGAGTCAAACAGAGGAATAAGCTTTATTTGTAAGGCAACCTTGTAATTTGAAATGATTCGTTTCAGTCTTTTTGAATGGAAGTTATCGAAACCAGAAATGCCACCCATAATTCAAAATGCAGTAGGCTCGTCAGTGGTCATCCAGAAGGAGGACTGGCTGACGTAGTCATTTGGCAGTTCCTATTGACTCATTGATTCAAACTAAAGAGCTCTCCATGAGTTCACAATTAGGGTCAAGATGTTATCATCAGTGTTGGGGGTAACGCATTACAAGTAACGCGAGTTACGTAATCAGATTACTTTTTTTCAAGTAACTAGTAAAGTAACGCATTACTTTTTAATTTTCAAGAGAATATCTGAGTTACTTTTTCAAATAATGTTACTGTAGTTCAAAAATAAATATGAATATGCATTAATTCATCTCACTCACAAAAACAAAACACAGATTCAGTATTCCTCAAAATGAATAAAAATAATGCAACTCAGAATATAACGCAAACCTGCAATAATTAAATGTTAAACAACACAAATATCCTTTATGTATTATTAATTATCTATTAACCAATGTCTTTGCTTCAGACCTTCGATGATCCAGTTCAACCATACTAATAAGCAAAAATTACTCTAGACAAACATTTGTGTGTCTTTTTTTATTGCTGAAGTGTGTTGAAATTTCTTCTTCTGCATGCTAATGTACAGACGTAAATTTTAACTGTAACTTTCCCTTCAGCCTGAGGCTTATTCATTTCACTTTTGGTGTGAAAAGGCTTTTATATTTGCCAAAAATAGAACTTTTTTATTTTAAAAACAAACAAGCAAGCCCTGTCCAGTTTTTAAAAGTAACGCAAAAGTAACGTAACACATTACTTTCCATAAAAAGTAACTAAGTATCGTAATTAGTTACTTTTTTATGGAGTAACACAATATTGTAATGCATTACTTTTAAAAGTAACTTTCGCCAACACTGGTTATCTTGGCATGGCATTCATCAAATGAACCTCGAATGATACCTCAAATCCTGCAGAAGCTGCTTAGAAACATACTGGAAACCACCCAGAATTTTTCTGTATTTTATTTTGACTTTGTATTGTTTGTAAATGTTAGTACTAAAATCAAAATGAAAAAGAGCCTATTTCTATTTTACATCTGATTAACTAAGAGCCTGTCTGTCTACATGTTTTTTTTTTTTTTCTGATGAAAACCAACAGCACAGAATGGGATCTTATAGCTTGAGATTGGCCTGCACATCCCCTCGTGTATCCAGTGTCCATGTTCAATATTGGTCTGAATGTAAAGGATGCAATGTCACTGTTTTTCTGTAGGTCTTGGTTGGGTACCAGGTTTCACTTCCTGTGCTTGACCTCCACCCATCTTCTCGTTTTTACCTCCATATATTGCTCACCACATTCGTTATATTTACAAGATACTCTCTCTCTCTCTCTCTCCCACACACACACTCGCCATGTATAAACTACACCCCCACCCCACCCCCGACCGGCATCTTCAAAAATGAATAATTCAGAACACAGATAATAAGTCAATAACGTTCTTTCATACACAACTAAATAATTCACTCATCCACATCTGCATTTATTTGAGTATGTGTGTGTGTGTGTGTGTGTGTGCATTGTGGGTGAGACAGGTTTCATTTGTTATGGCAGCTCTATGCATGTATGTCTTTATGAAGCTATGAATACAACATATCCCATTATAAACATCTGCAGTGGCTTAGAATAGTTTGTTCTGAGAAAAGGTTGAAAATAATTTGCATATGCCACTTGCTTTGATATTTTGTTATTCATATATTTTATAGTTGAATTACTTTATTACTTTAAAGTCATCTACCGTTAACCAATTCACAAATTCAACAGTAAATTAGGGGCTCATCCAGGATTTGAATCCACAACCTCATGTACCCAGAAATATATAATTTTCACAAAAAAATACAGTAAATGCATTATACAATATAGTACAGTGACCAAATACAGTGTAAACCAAATCAAGCATGTCATTAAATTGTTTATTCCAGAGGTGTCCATTCCTGCTCCCAGAGGGCCACTGTCCTGCAGTTTAGCTCCAACTCGCTTGCCTTAAAATGTCTAGTAATCCCCACGATCCTGATTAGCTGGTTCACTTGTGACTAATTAGCATCATGTTTTCATGTAGTCCAGACTCCAGAAACCAACAAAGCACTTTTAAGGGGCCGTTCACACAGAAAGCATTTTTGCATTTAAAAATGTGAGATGCAAGGCAGTGGATTGGGAAAAACAACAACAACAAAAACAACATATGGTCTTAACTTAAGTTTAACTGCTTTTAACTTGTTTGTTGACGCAAGTGTAATGGTCAAATCCAACTGTCTAGTGCAGGGATGCACAATCCTGTTTCTAAAAAGCTACTTACTCGCAGAGTTCATTTTTTAACCCTGCTCCAACACACCTGTCTGTAAAGGCATAGTGTTTGATTAGGGTAGGAGCTGAACTTTGCAGGAAGGTAGAGATCCAGGAATAGGATTTGGTACCCATGGTCCAGGGCAGGGGTCTTCAAACCTGTCCTGGAGGCCCCCCAGCACTGCACATTTTGTTTGTCTCCCTTATTGGACGCATCCATTTCAGGTCTTGGCGTCTCTACTAATGAGCTGATGAGTTCAATCGGGTGTGTTATATGAGGGAGACATACAAAATGTGCAGTGCTGGGAGGCCTTTAGGACTGGTTTGAAGACCCCTGGTCTAGGGCGTGTTTACATAGAGAAACAATGGAAAAGCAGTGTAGTGGAATGCCAAGCCACATTCTGTGCAAACAGCCCCCTAGATGTTTTGGTGTAACCAAGATCTGCTTGCATTGTTCTTCTCTATTTCTGCCACAAACAAATCAGCAGTGCTGCATCTAGTGGGCTTAACTGGATAGGTCAGGGCTGGGCAACTCTGGTCCTCGAGATCCACTCTCCTGCAGAGTTTAGCTCCAACCCTAATCAAACACACCTGAACAAGCTTGTCCAGGTGTGTTTGACTCGGGTAGGAGTTAAGTTCTTCAGGACAGTGGACTTCCAGGACTGATGGTGAATCGCCCTACACTAGCACATTCAGAGAAATAATTTGAGTCGTAAAAGGGCGAATTCCAAACAATGCTTTATGCCCTTGAAGGTCACTGTAGGATGAAGTTTGTTCCAAATGGCCACATTATGTGACACAATTGCCCTGCACCCTCCAGAGTTCCCTCCATGGGGATTGTCACTTCAAATTGGAATGCATCCATAAATTGGGGGCTCGTCCGGGATTTGAACACATAGGCTAACCTCTCACACATAAAGTTTGAACCGCCTCCTAGTGTTTTCCAACGCTGGAGTCACACCAACAGTACACATTTTGGATGTCTCCCTTATCTTACCCACCAATTTCAGGTCTTGGAGTCTCTTCTAATGAACTGATCATTTAAATCAAGTGTGTTTGATTAGTAAGAGTCTGAAAATGTGTACTGTTGGAGTTCCTCCAGGAACAGGGCTAGGAAACACTGCCATACCCTGCTCCTACTTTCTGAGAATTAATTTGGGTTGTGACAGACTACATATGTAACTGACCGCAGAGAAAATATTTGCAGCATTCCCTTTTAAAGCACTAGTTAACTAGATTAATAGTTGACTATTGGTGAAAAACATGGTGTTGTTGCTGTATTAATTTGTCCTTAGGTGTCATTTGTCTGGTTTTATTTATGTAGTGAAGTAAGGACTAACAGTCAACATAAATCATCACACAAATTCTATTTTGAAAATAGTAATAGCCATGTGCATGCTTATCCTTTGAATGAGAATGTTGTCATTTGGCACAGAAGGCTTAGCTTTAACTCCCTGTTTAAGTTGTTTATGGCTTTGGACAATGTAATCAGCAGGTCACATATATCTATAAAAACTACATGCAAACAATGGAGAGTGAGAAAGAAAGAGGAAAAAAAAGCTTTAAAAACCTCATTCTCATGAAAAACACTGATAAGGATCTGCACAATGAATGGAGTTACATGAAAGCTAATGAATGGGTTTTAAATTAATAGTCAGGGGAGCATCAGATTGTGTTGACGTATGCATGTCAAATGCATTGGTGTGCTTAATTAGGGGTCTGATGTGAATGCAGCTGTCTTTGAGGGCCAGCTGGGATTGAGTCTTTTGTTCCTGTGCCGTGGAAAATGAAGGGATGCTGAAAAGAAAGAGGAAGTGATGGAGTTGAAAGACGGGAGCTTTCTTTTTGCATGCTGACTGTGGATTAGCATTCTTCCGCTGCTTAAGCCACATCTCTCCTGCTTGCATTTATTCATTCTCTCATTTTACTCTTTCCTGTCTGACCGACCACTTGTCCACAGTGTTCCGGGTTCAACACAAGCTAAGCTTTATGTATGGCATGTTGTAGTTCCACAGTTTGTAAAAACAAGCAAAACAGCATTGGCAGTAATGCATGTACAAAATGAGCCTATGGAAAAAGCATTTAGGAGGGTTTAAAAACCTAAATGTGAAGCTTGTAATTTTGTTAATGTGCTTACATTAATTAGTTCATACAAAACTGTGTTATTGGAGTTGTAAAGTTGTCTCAGTCATTCTTTTAGCAGTGGAAGATGAACCTCTGTTGTGTATTATAAACGTCATGGCTGTGGTTTTTTGCTATGTAAAGTCTAGTTAGTTAAAGGGTTAGTTCACCCAAAAATGAAAATTCTGTCATTAATTACTCACTCTCATGTCGTTCTAAACCCGTAAGACCTTCGTTCAACTTCGGAACACAATTTAAGATATTTTTGATGAAAAATGAGAACTCTCTGACCCTCCCATAGACAGCAAGGTAACTACCACGTTCAAGGTCCAGAAAAGTACCAAGATGATCGACAAAGTAGTCTGTGTGACATCAGTGGTTCAACTGTAAAGTTACGAAGCTACGAGAATACTTTTTTGACGTCATTACGCCGGATCTGGGTCAGCGCCGCCACACGCTCGCGTCATGATACTACCGTAAACGTGCGTCCACAAGTGACGCAGTAGAGACGAAAATGTGAAATAAAGTCATTATTTTTGTTTTCTTTGCGCAAAAAAAGTATTCTCGTAGCTTCGTAACTTTACAGTTGAACCACTGATGTCACACGGGCTACTTTGTCAATCATCTTGGTACTTTTCTGGACCTTGAATGTGGTAGTTACCTTGCTGTCTATGGGAGGGTCAGAGAGCCCTCAGATTTCATCAAAAATATCTTAATTTGTGTTCCGAAGATGAACGAAGGTCTTACGGGTTTGGAACGACATGAGGGTGAGTAATTAATGACTGAATTTGCATTTTTGGGTGAACTAACCCTTTAAGGTACGAGAGGCTGTGCTACAGTACACGGTTTTATTTCATAGATTTTATCACCGTTAGCATAATTCCATTTTAGCATTTTGTGATAACATTTGGAAAGTGTGTATTTTAACTAGCTGGTCAGCTTACACTGGTGGCTGATGTGATAATTTAATGATAGTTAAAGTTATTACTTTTAGTCAATATTTACTCAAAATTCATGAAAATATCAATCTATCACAGATTTGAATGTTTAAATGTTAAAATGCAAATTATTCCTGTAATGCAAAGCTGAAATCTTAGCACCATTACTCCAGTCTTCAGTGTCACATGATCGTCAGAAATCACTCTAATATGCTGATTTGCTGCTCAAGTAACATTTCCGATTATCAATGTTGAAAACAGTTATGCTGCTTCATATTTTTGTGGAAACTGTGATACATTTTTTTCCAGGATTTTTTGATGAAACGAAAGTTCAAGATCAGCATTTATCTGTAATAAATGTCATCAAGGACATTTTTTTATCCTTTCTGAATGAGAGTATTAATTTCTTAAAAAAAAAAAGTAATTTAAATACAAGATAAGTGCAAATAAGACATAAACAAGATCAGTTTAACAGTGTTGTTTATTACCCATACTTTCAATCAAAGATTGACAAACATTCAAAGACAACCAAACTTACTTATACATTTTTCTCTACCCCATACACACATTTAGTACTTTGGCCAACTGCTGAAATCAAACAAACACAAATACAAACAAGCACACTCACACACGCTACACTGCCAGCGTCAAAATCAAGTTTTACCTTTATTTTCTCCCAATAAACTAATAAAACTAATAAAATAAATTAAAAAGGGCAACTTCCAAACACTAATTATACAAATGCAACAAATAAATATCAACATCTAAATTAAAATACAGAAGCTCTCCCACTTAAAAAGTGAATACAGCCGCAAAATGTGCCATGAACACGCACTCACACGACCAATACTGATCTAGCGCTGCGACCTCATGGTGACCCTATCAGGACACAGGTGAGCGTTTCTCGTGAGAACAAGAGTGGCGTTGCATTCATTAGACTGCATTGTTGTACTGTGAGGTTGTTATGAGCGTGCAGATTTGATTCTATCCTCATGTTGAAGTTCTGTGACACTGTGGTTTGTTAGATGACCATACGTCATGTTGCATCAGGATTACAGCCCTACCAGCTGTTCTTAATGAAATGTGAGTCAAGGAAACGCCATTATTTATGAAATGGTCACGGCCTTTTATAATATATCACCAGCATTTTCAAATTGGAGACTGTTTAGCACATACCATTTCATTTTTGTTAATGAGTAGAATTAATCATTTCATCAGATTTCTTATTATAGGGACTGTTACATTGACACTTTTCAGAATTTTAAGGGTTCTGCTATTTGTCATTTCCTTTCAAATCTTTATGACTTTCTCTTCTGTGTAAACATTTAACACAAAGCAATAGTTCACTCAAAAATGAAAACTTGCTGTTCATTTACTCACCTTCAGGCCATCTAAGATGTAGGTGACTTTTTTGTTCAGTAGAACAGTGAAGAAGATTTTTATCTGAAACCATGGTCCTTGGTGATTCGTAAGATGCAGGTCAACGGCTACTATCACTTTGAGAGTAAAAAAGCATATACAGATAACACAAAATTAATACCTGTGGCTCCTGGTGATATATTGAGGTCTTATGAAGCGAAACAATCCGTCTGTGCAAGAAATTAAACATTATCCAGACTCTTGTGAACTTGCTCACTGTTTGCCTGAGGCTATGGATTATAGATAATGTGGTAAATAATGTTCAGTTTCTTGCACAGACCAACTGTTTCGCTTCATAAGACCTTAATATATAGTCAGGAGCTGCGAGTATTAATTCTGTATTGCCTGTATATGCTTTTTTTTTACTCTTAAAGAGACAGTAGCCATTGACTTGCATTTTATGAATCACCAAGGACCATAGTTTCAGCTAAAAAAATCTTCTTGCCTGTTTTACTGAAGAAGAAAAAAAAAGTCACCTACATCTTGAATGACCTCAGGCTCAGAAATTAACAGCAAATTTTCCATCTTGGGTGAACTATCCCTTAAAAACTACGTTTTCATTATACGTTTGAACATACTTCATAACATCTACTTTTGTGTTCCACAGAATTTTGAGAGTTAAACGAGTTTGGGACGAGTAAATAAATTTGAGGATGAGTAAATAATGACATAACGTTTCCTCTGTTTTAATAATGACATGTTCCAGACTGATTTCTGACATTACTAATAATGCTGTAACTCGTAAAGCATCTATAAGCATTATGGTCTACAAAGGATCTTCTGCATTATTATGTTATGTTTGTTGTTAGAAAGCCGAACTTGAAGTTAGGTTCTTCTAATTTAGGTAAATTTGGTGAACAAACGAGTTTCTATAAAGTAGGCAATTAGGCAAACACAGGTGATGTAGTTCACCTGGTGAGATCAGCTGAAGCCTTACACTAAAGTGAGACTGGTTCAGTTTCAGTTAAGTGAGTCTTGGCGGCTGTACTCTGAGTCAGAATTGGGGTCCGGGAGGGCATGGTTATCCTGGAGATCGGGATCATTCTCGTCATTGCTTTCTGCGCTGTAGTCGACTTCCTCCAGGAACGCTGGCTCATCCTCTTCCAACACCTATGTGGTGGGACTGCAGGAAACACACACACACAGACACACACACACACACACACACACACACACACACACACGGCTGTCAGGTATTACATGTCAGCTAAGCATATGAGAAGTTAGATCAAATTTTCTGATAGAAACACATATAACAGAACACTTTATTCCCACAATTTCTATTAACACCACTTTAATACTCACTCGTGTGAGATTTTTATCTGTTCTGCAAGTGATGTTTGGAAGGCTTTTGCCTTCTGGGTAATTGCTAGGTGCATGGTTTCCATTCGCATTGTTCTCAAACCTTTTGAATAATGAACTTCCATCTGCACTAACAGAGCAATCACACCAGCATTAGTTGTAAACGAACCAAACCTGCCAAGTGTAAACATGCCCTAAGTAGAGATTGACCAATATGGGTTTTTCACTGGCCGATGCCGATGCCGATATTTAGAAATCAGGGCAGCCGATGGCCAATATATGATGCTGATTTTTTGCGTCGATTTGTTTGGCCGATTTTCTTTTTTTTCCCCATTCATCTCATAAAAGTGAGTTTGAGCAAATGATTATTGCAGGGTACAAGATAGTAATAGTAGTAGTAGCCCAATTTAGAGTAATAATACATGGCTCAAAACTTAAGCACCTTCTCAAAACAGTTCTGAAGCATGCTTTTCGTTTATGTTTGCTGACAGACACCAGTGTTTCCCTCAGACTGCAAATTAATTATCTGCCAGCAGGAGGCGCTGTTGGAGCGGGAAATATAGTGGTTTCCCCGGTAACGGCTGTAATCAAATAAGCACTGCGCTCACAAACGCTACTTTATCAGGCATTACAGGAAAGATGAAATGAAAATGACATCGAAGCTTTTCTGAAGACAGTCGGTTCTTTTCAAAGATACATTCATATAAAAACACCCGCGCTGCATTTTAATTTTCAAACGTGAAGCACTCATTTTATTCAACAACGCTTAGCTGCCCGCAGGTGCGCCTGCCTATAAATCGGCCTAATTTGCAGCACAATCGGCCGATGCCGATTAATGAAAAAATGCCAAAAATCGGCCGATTAATCGGCCGGCTGATCAATCGGTCAATCTCTAGCCCTAAGCTTTGCTTGGATGAGAAGATGTTAAAAGTGAAATTGGCAGTGTGAATCAGTGCATGGCATCAGCATTAGCATAGCATTTTAGACTTTTTTTGTGGTGTTTTTGACTTTATTGTAATAGGACATATTGCGATATAAACAGACATAAACAGGAAGCAAAATGGTGGAGAGAGGGGGATGTGATCGGGAAGGGTCCTCGAGTCGGGTTGTCCGAAGCGCAACCGCACTACATGTCGGAGAGCTGCGCATGAGAATATCGGCTCTGACACACCTGGAGATATTTATAGAAGTCACTGAGCTCAATCATGCATGAGAAACATTATTAAGTACAAGTATTAATGTACTTATGGATCGTGTGTAAGCAGGAGTGTGTGATATCACGATTTTTGATCCTGGACAATCTGCTTTTTAAGATCAGTTGCAGTTCTGGTGCCTCTGTCTTAATATACTGTACAACACGACATACGTTCACACCAAATGTTAACTCAGCGGGACACTACACTTATTCGCAATCACAAAAGTACATTATTTGCATGTGCCTTAAAGCCTTGCCGGTTAAACATTTCATTTGCACGCTCTTCTGACATGCGCTTTTTTTGAGCGTGTACACCTGAAGCGCGCACACACTAAAAAGCCTGTCACACAGCGCCTGATTACTGGACGAAGTTATCTTTCACGTCTGATTGCGCTAATACTGTCAAAAACACAACATATATTTACATATAAACACAATTGTTTATGTCTAAAGTGAAAGTAAACCATTGAGAGAAAAACCGACGCGTGCCTGTATATTAGATACGTGCAGGTCTTAAAGGGATCATATGATGCAATTTCAAGTTTTCCTTTCTCTTTGGAGTGTTACAAGCTGTTTGTGAATAGATAAGATCCCAAAAGTTGCAAAGTCTAAAGTCTCAAACCCAAAGAGATATTCTTTATAAAAGTCAAGACTCGTCCACGCCCTCCTAAAATGCCTCGTTTAAACACGCCCCCACATGTCTACATCACAATGTGGGAAGATTTGCATAACACCGCCCAAATGTTCACACAAAGAAAGAAGACGTAACTTTGATTCTCGCTGTAGTATTGTTGTTGCCGCTGCCGCTGCCGCCATGTCGTGGAGATGCTGTGTTTCGTTGTGAAAGCGAAACTACTTTGTTTGGTCTTCCAAATGAGGACACAACTAGAAATCAGTGGTTAAGTTGTATTTACAACACTGTTCCAGAACAGTTTAACCCAAATATTCAGATGTGTGCAACGCATTTTACGGAGGATGAGGACTGATTCCTGGGAGAGTAGCCTACAATGCCGGTGTTCTGACAAATAATGCTGACTCACAGTCTGTAAGTACGTTTTCATTTTTAAAGGATTTGCTACTGATGATTCAAACGTGAGTTTTGAGCGGTGTAGAGTAGCACTCAAAATGGATGCAACAAATACCTCGTTTATAATGGGTTTGGGTTTTCATGTTTTTGTCTCGTCGCTCCGAGACACGGCATCACAGTATGGTAGGGGCGTAACATTTTCGTCACACGCTTGAGGTATTTGGCCAATCACAACGCACTGGATAGCTGGCCAATCAGAGCACACCTCGCTTTTCAGACCGATGAGCTTTGTAAAAATCGACGCGTTTCAGAAAGGCGGGGCATAGAGGAGAAACAATAATGTACAGTATGTGGAAAATAATGTGTTTTTTGAACCTTAAACCACATAAACACATTTCATTACACCAAATACACAAAATAATGTTCTTTTTTAGCAACGTCATTTGACCCCTTTAAAGTGACAGCAGACTAATAGTACTAAACATGCTGCCACTTGTTCATTAAACGGATAGTTCACCCAAAAATGAAAATTCTGTCATGATTTACTCACTCTCATGTTGTCCTAAACCTGTATTAATTTTTTTTCTTGTGCTGAACACAAAAGAAGATATTTTGAAGAATGTGGGTAACCAAACATTTGCTGGTCCCCATTGACTTTGAAAGTTAATAGAAATACTTTGATAGAAAATACTATGGAAGTCACTGGGGACCAGCAACTGATTGGTTACCAACATTCTTCAAAATAACTTTTATGTTCAACAGAAGAAAGAAACTCTTTTAGGTTTAAAACAGCACAATTTTAATTTTTGGCTGAACTATCCCTTTAATTTTAATAAAACAACAAAACACAAAGAAAAAAATCACTCACTGCTCTTGACTGAAGAACTTTAATACAGTTGCTTTAAGAATCAATGTATAATTTCTACAGTGAAGTGTATAAAAGTGTTTAATTTTATATTTGTTGAATTTCTTGAATGCTACTGTACCTGAAAAATAAAGCACTGTTTGTTTTCTTTCTATATTATGTGTATTTGTAATGTGTATCTTGTTCTTATTTTTTTAATAACAAAGATAAAGAAATAAAGATTTTTATCTTCATCCACTTTGGCCTCAAGGTCTGCCATTCTTTTTTATTTTATATTGTGTTACCTGATAAGGCTTTGTTTTTAAAATAGGGAAATTAGTTTAGCTGTACTGCTCAGACAACTTGCAAAGTAGTAAAAGCAAAAAAATAAAATAAAATTGTGAATCGTGATTTTCCTGAAAAAAAAAATGGTGATATACACCCCTAATATTTAGCAATGCTAAGTATAAGAAAATGCTATTTGTGTTCAAGCTAGTTTCCCAAGGATAAAAGACATAATAAATGAATTCATGCATTTAGAATCATTATGTATTTTACGTTTAATTAGACGATTCTTTCCGTTATTAAGCTCAGGACTATGTGGTGGCCAATTCATACGTGAAAACGATTCCTCATTCTCACTGAACCACTATTTCAGAGTTTGAGTCCAATGAATCTTGACATTGTCATCCTGGAAGATTCTTCAGATCCTAGAGTCTTCAGTTTTTCTTATTTAAATCCAAATTGCAGGCAGTGTATACAGGCCGTGTATAATGCATAAAAATGGCAAATTTACCCGATATTCACAGATTTTCCATGACTGTTTGCTAGATTGTAAACAGAGCCCACCGCTAAATCTCTATGATATTCTTTCCTCTAGAAATAACTCGGGACCCCCATTCAATGCAAGTCTATGGGATTTCCCACCTCTCATCATTCATGCCTGTAGCACAAACGCTGAGGGACGAGTTACGAGCCACAGTTTGATACTTTAGGTTAAAGGGTTGTTCAAATCTCTAACCCGAATTTTGAGCTATAATAAATGACTGGTCAATACAACAAAACCGACAAACGACTCCTGCAGGTTAGTGGTTGTAAATCTCATGTGGCGGCAGAGGAGGCATTTCTCTGCATGTCTCTCTCTCCTAACGCAATAACCTTACTAAGAGTGATGATGGTTTTATGGCTCTCTTGTTAAGCAGTTAAATGGTTTAATGTGTGGTCTGGTGGTTTGGCTGGTTTTAGTGGGTTTTTAATGGTTTTAATGGTGTGAGGGGAAGAAACTGGATCCGAGCGAGACGGGCCGAGGGGAGGGGGGGCAGACTCAAAGTGGATTAGCGGGCGTTTTGATCAGGTGATTAGATGACTATAATGAGCAGAGTGCTTCTCTCTTCACTCAAGTGCGCTGAGCCCCATGTGACCGACATCTCCTCAAGTGGTGCCGGCCATTAGAAGAGGCCTGCAAGATCATGTGTGTGTGTGTGTTGTTATCCATTACAGAAATACACAAGCCGGGAGGGGCTGAAGTACGTTCCCAAGAAGCTTCTAGACTCTCTGACGCAATGGACATCATGGCTATTATTGTTCTGGACATTGCAGGCTCCGAGCTGCTTAATGTTGTATTGAGATTCGATATGGCAGCTGTTGCGTCCTTGACGGTTTGTGCTGGTTCATGCGGCAGCCGGATAACAGGACGTCCTGAGCTGGATACGGTCACTGTACTGGTGCGTGAGTGTTTACCTGGTGATGTTGGGGATGCTGCGGGTGTCTATCAGGTCGTTCTCCGTGTTCTCCGTGTCCAGCAGATGGGAGTTGTGGTTGTGGAGCTCTAATGGGGACGTGAAGCGTCTTAGCCTGAGCAGAGCCAAACAAAACTGAGCACCCATTTCCTCCAGCTCACTTGTACCGATCTGGAGCCCCTGCAAACACACATACACCTGTTACAAGCACTGTTTTTGAAGGATTTGTTTGCAAAATGACATCTGAGTTACATTTAAACAGAGGACGTCTGTGATTTCAGACAGCATTGGGGTCTCTGAGTGTATATTGTCTGGATGTGAGACATGATGAATTATATAAATCAAATAGAATGTATTTACAATAATATCTTTAAATTCAATGTATATGCCAGGTTCAATACATATACAGGTTCAATGCATGATACAATACAATACATACAATGCTTAAAATACATACATATATACGTGTGTGTGTGTGTATGTATATGTATATATATAT
>NW_015557175.1:1006624-1010509 GCF_001515605.1 Sinocyclocheilus anshuiensis
ATATATATATATATATAATTTTTATTACTTTTTAAATTTGTATGTTTTTTATATATTAATTAAAAAAAGAAATAAAGAAAGAAAGAAATCGCAAATATGAACACTTTAGTTTAGGGACCAGTTCTCACTATTAACTAGTTTCTTATTAACATGCATATTACTAGCATATTGGCTGTTTATTAGTATTTATAAAGCACATATTAATGCCTTATTCTGCATGACCATATTTTAGATACCTTAATCCAACAACATTCCTCAACTTAACAACTACCTTACAAATTAGTATTAAGAGTTTATTGAGGCAAAAGTCACAGTTAATAGTAAACTAACTATAGTAAACTAATTATAACTATAGTTTAATTTTATACAATTTTTCGAAATTGAGATTTATACATCATCTGAAAAAATCTAAATACTGAGAAAATTGCCTTTAAAGTTGCCCAAATGAAGTCTTTAGCAATGCATATTACTAATCAAAAATTAAGTTTTAATATATTTACAGTAGGAAATTTACAAAATATCTTCATGGAACATGATCTTTATTTAATATCCTAATGATTTTTGGCATAAAAGAAAAATCAATATTGACCCATACAATATATTTTTGGATATTGCTACAAATATACCCCAGCGACTTAAGACTGGTTTTGTGCTCCAGCGTCACAAATATAGAATTTTTTTGGTAATTGGGGTTATCATACACAAAACTAAAGCTTACATTATTGCTATAAATAATTAAAACAACTCAAAACACTAAAGAGAAGCTAAAAACATTACTTAACCAAAAATAAACAGCCAGAATAAATAATAATTTCTGTAGGCAAGAAGCTATGTTCACATATTGGACTAAACTGATCAGTCTGTGAAACTAAATAAAACAGTCTGTGCACTACTCGGCTGAACTCTGATGCATATTGCACACCAAACTGAAAACTACGTTCTCAATCTAGCAGAATCGATGATTGGCAGGCTGTACACAACTTCCTCAAGCAAGGGCACACAGGTGGTTTTTATCAGTCTCCTTGCAAGCAAAGTCGTGTTTACAACGCACTGGGTCGATTCACTGAAAGCACTAATCATTGGATTTGCCAAAGTTTGTTATTAATGAAATGAAACCTTTGAAAATTTCTTAAGAGTTTTGCTTGAGGTGCTTAGTAGCAAGTAAACTAGACACCCACAAGCTGATGTGTTTTCTGTCTGTGTAAACAGTAAACAGCACTTACTGTATTGCTATTGTGCTGATCACATTTTCTGTTGTTTTCCGCACAGCTATTATAATTATTATTACGACTACTATTATTTTAACCTGCTGCTAAATGACATGAAAAAACAAATGAACTGTAAATGGCTGCTTGACATCAGTCAGATGGTCTCTTCCAATTTTAGGATTAGACTTTGTCATTTAGTTTTTGTTAAAAAATTACACTTAAATTAAAAAGAATGAACATGTTTAAAAGGGGAAGAAAGTACAAACGAACATGTACAATTTTAGCACCAACTTATACAAAATGTAACAGACTGTAGATAATGACATAGACAGAAAAAGTTGCGAGAAGTTTCAGATTCAAACATGTAGTGGCCACATGAGGTATGCACACACTGTTATAGAATTTATGAGACAATGCATTAGCATAGCACTAATCTAGTTATATTCACATACTGGGCAGAAATAAGCTTCCTTGAACTCACAGAGACGCCATTATATGTGTACAGGAGACTGTGAGTCAGTATTACAGACCTGAGCCGACTGCATCCTTCACACATGGACTATAGCGCCATCTACTGTTCACATTCATTAGGAAAACCTGTCCTTTTAGATTCACTATTTCAACATTTAGTTAGTTAGAGAAACAAGCAGTGGTCATCACTTTTGATAATATTAATGCGTCAGTAAACTGGAAAACATCTGTTCAGCTCTTGCGAGTTTCTGTTGGTGTGTTTTCTTTAGGTTACTGATTTGCTCAATGTGTGGCAATGTGATGCAAAATATCAAACATGCAGCTACATTGAATGACATTGTCATGTTACCTTACAAAATACTAATGCTTCCTTTAAAAAAATATTTGGAAGACTTAATTAAACAAGTTATGCCATACACTACAATTGGCCCGTGCACTTTTGCATCCATTCCTTTTTCCTTTTTAACCATGATAAGGAAAACAAACAAACAAACAAACAAAAACAAAACAGTTGCTGTATTTTTAAATGTTACACTGAATTCCAAAACTGAATTTAGAACTGTACGCACAATTATTTTTGTGCACTGCGCACAAAATAACACTTTTCACACCTTTATTAAAAATGTAACAATACAGATGAATAAAAAATATATTTTTGCTAGTTTTCTTTGGCCAAATAAGATATAATGTTAATCTTGCAATCTGGAATCAGATTCATGACTCTGGAACCAGAGAGGGAACTTTATTTTAACACGATCATCTCATCCTGGTCACAGGGTGCTTATTTATTCATCAGTGTTTGAACTATTAAAGAAGATCTACATCTTCCGTTCCATTTTGGTCACTATATAATTCCATTCGTGTTATTTCAGAGTTTCGACGACTTCACTGTTATTCTAAAGTGTAGAAATAGACATAAAACATAAGTAAGTGTGGTCAAACTTTTTCCATCATTTCTCTGGTATTAGGGACACCAAGATGATTTTGGACAGGCTATGTGAGTAGCCGAATAATAAAACGTGCCTCATACGGCTCCGGGGGGTGAATAAAGGCCCCCTGTAGCGAATCCATGTGTTTTTTAAAGAAAAATATCCATATTTCAAAAGTAATAAACACTTTTCTCTCAGTTCTGCTGACTGTCATACACTGAAGCAGTTCCGGCGGATGACGTAAGATGCGCGGCGTTGCGTGATTAGTGACGAATGCGGAGAGAGAACAAAACAAAACGCCGGTCACGAATTAGACGTACAAACCGAGGATTTGCAAAGAAAAATGTCAGAGGAGACTGGTTTTTCTTTGCTAAAGTGAGGAAACTTTGCTTCCTTTGCTCCTGTAAACAAACTCGCGAGACTAGCATATCTCAGAGGCGCGTGCTGCGCATACGTGCTGCGTCATCCGCTGGAACGCCTTTCCGCGTATGACAGATATCGGAAGTGAGAGAAAAGTGTTTATTACGTTTGAAATATGGATTTTTTTTAAAAAAAACACATGGATTCGCTACAGGAGGCCTTTATTCACCCCCCGGAGCCGTATGAGGCACGTTTTATTATGAATGCACGCGAAATCAATAAATGTGTCATATAAAAGACTTGCACTGCCCTGAATGGAAAAGTGATATTCAATAAACTGACCTGAAACTCTCTGACACTGACTCTGGGCCTTCATTGAACCCTGGATTATGCTCATTAAAAATACTTTCTCATGGCACGCATGACGTCAGATCCCTGTCTGTTAATGTCGACTGTTTCCTGCCCCTGCTCTGAACATGAAATAATTGGATAACAAGAACCAAATGGTGATTTATATGCTGCGTGTGCTTTTGTTCTTTATCTGCAGTTGTCTTGTTAACCTCCTCAGTAACCTATTTTGAGTGGAAACAGAAACGCGCTGTTTTTCGGGCCTGTCTCTTTAAATGCAAATAAGCTGCTGCTCCCCGCCCTCTTTTCCAGAATAGAGCCACGCCATTACAGCTTGGACCTGCTAAAAACATCTGTTTTGGTTCTGATTATCATGTTTATCGCGCTTAAATCATGCGTTTTAAACCATATTAGTTTAAACATCTGAAATACGGTTTTCTGAGTGCACACATCCGAGAAGCACACGCACAGAAAGCGGCTGTCACAGCATGTGAGTACTAATCTAAGTTCTCATTCACACACAAGTTTACATTAAAAACACACGAGTTACAAAAACAGTTGGTTATGTC
>NW_015557175.1:1010708-1029350 GCF_001515605.1 Sinocyclocheilus anshuiensis
CGCCGTGGGTGGAAACGTGCAGATTAAGGGGCGGTAATATTATAATGAGATCCCTTTGCCACGTCACCAAGCGAGCGAAATCAGACGCGCTCGTTTATTCAGACGCTTGCAGAAAAAGGCTTACCAAAACAAAGTTACTGGGTTAATCTTTTTCACATTTCCTTAGTTGGTAGATGCGCCGGGGACCTGATTATAGCACTTAAAACCTGGAAAAGTCAGATTTTCAAGATACGTCACCTTAAAAAAATTTGAAATATTCCTGATAAAAAGAAGGCTTGAAATTAAGTTTTTTTTTTTGTTTTTTTTGTCAAAAACATGTTAGCGCTTCACTGAAAAGAGCCCCCCCTCACCTTGTATTTGCCCTGGTCGCCCTGGTCGCGCGTGCTCTCCATGGTGTAGCTGCGCTGGACTCCGATCTCTCTCCACACCACCACTCGCGCCGTGGCCTCTTTGGAGCATTCGACTACAAAACTGCAGCTGGACAGTGGTCCAGCTTAATCCACTGCAGAGTCGTGTCAACGGCAAGCTCTTCAGTCAGCGGAGATCGCGAAGAACGTCGTCATCACTGAAGGAGAAGAAATCTGAATCCTATGGCGAATTGGCTGCTTATATAGCCAGATGACTACACGGGCTTCGCTGCCATAGGTTTGTGCAGTACCACTGCCGAGCCATTGGTTCGTTTTTTAAAAACATACTGCACGAACCAATGGCCGTGCAGTTTCACTGCATGATTGAAAAAGGCTTCAGTTCGGGAGAAAAAAAGGACTTTTTCCCATAGCGTCTAGCAAAGACGCAGTACGAGTGTAGTATCGAAAGGGAACAGTCGGTTAATGTCTATGAAGGTAAACAGCTGGGTTTAAATCGCATGTTTATTTTAGATCTGTGTGGCAGCAGCAATATACATTAAATTAAACAATAAATCCACTGCTCTCTTGTCTCCTCTGAGGCTGGGACTCTAAACAGTGTTCTGTGCTCGTCTGTGCAGCCAAAGACAGAACAGTTAGCATGTTTTGCTCAAACTTTCACCATGGCATTACACCGTGATCGCTTGCGAAACGTGCAGATTAAGGGGCGGTAATATTATAATGAGATCCCTTTGCCACGTCACCAAGCGAGCGAAATCAGACGCGCTCGTTTATTCAGACGCTTGCAGAAAAAGGCTTACCAAAACAAAGTTACTGGGTTAATCTTTTTCACATTTCCTTAGTTGGTAGATGCGCCGGGGACCTGATTATAGCACTTAAAACCTGGAAAAGTCAGATTTTCAAGATACGTCACCTTAAAAAAATTTGAAATATTCCTGATAAAAAGAAGGCTTGAAATTAAGTTTTTTTTTTTGTAAATAAGAACAAAAACATGTTAGCGCTTCACTGAAAAGAGCCCCCCCTCACCTTGTATTTGCCCTGGTCGCAGCCGCACAGCGTGCTCTCCATGGTGTAGCTGCGCTGGACTCCGATCTCTCTCCACACCACCACTCGCGCCGTGGCCTCTTTGGAGCATTCGACTACAAAACTGCAGCTGGACACACTGAACACTGGAGCCATCTGAGACAGCACCTTAGGCAGAGTCTAAAACACATGAAGCACAATGAGCATCTTCAACTTCAGCTAATTTACTTGACGAGATCAACACTGATAAAGAGTAATGTTTTTTTTTTTTTCAGGTTGGTCAATCTATTTATTTATTATTATTATTATTTTTTTTACACAATAATTTTCTACGATCTCTTTGAGCCTTAGAATTAAACAAACGGTTTATGTTGCTGTACTTTTAAAAGATTAATTCACCCAGAAATATAAATTCTGTCATTTACTCGTCCCCATGCCATTCCAAAATCTTATGACCGACTTTAGTCTGTGAAAATAAGATATTTGAATAATGCTTAAGCTGTTTTTGTCTATTTAATATGACCCAAAAATTTTAAACTCCAAAAATGACATAAGTCAAGTCACCTTTATTTCAATAGCGCTTTGAACAATACAAATTGTCCCAAAGCAGCTTCACAAAAACAAACAGGAAAAAAGCAGAATCAATTATGAAAACTCAACTATGGAGACAATAGCTCTAAAAGACAATAGTGTCATTATTTAGCTCAAGTCAGGTCAGTGTTGGTTCAATTCAGTCAGGGCTGCATGATAAATCATATTTCAATCGTGATCACGATTTCTGATTCTCTCGATTTATTAAACATAATCATCTGCGATATTTGCCTTATATTTGCGATATTTGGTTATTTGCCGTTATCTTGCATTAGTAACAAGCCTACACAAGCTTTCATGGTTGCAGATGCCAGATGTTAAGAGTTTAAAATCCCCCAATCAGATCTTTTTTCATAAATCAATATATTTTCCACCCAGTGGTTTACTTAATCTTCCCCAACCTGGCAACCTTGCACACTAGCTCTCTCTACATTACAGAAAAATGCACTGATGAGCTGAAAACACCAGCAAACATGAAAGTTGGAGTTTAGTCATTACTATTGAGATAATCTGCTCAAATAAAAGTGAAATACAGCCAGTCTGTTTTCTTTTACACGGTCATTTGGACTGTTTGCTGCTACTAAACCTGCGAGCAGGTATAGAGGTATCATGAATTCATTACCGTGGGAAGTAGGGCTGCTGGGGGTGCTGCAGCACCCACTGGAGTGTAGCCCACGAAAAAATGGGGGTGCTGGGGGTGTGGTGTTAAAAATAAATGAATGAACAATATGTAATACAAAATAAATAATATTCATTTTATTAATTAGTATATTCATTAAAATTCATTGAAAAAAGTAGCCTAAGCCTATAATGACAAGAAGCAACAGTTAAATATGAGTTAAGTTGAATCAAATTGACTGTGAACGTCGTTTCAACTGATTAAACGTATTAAACTGACTTAAAAAATCATTTGTTGCCATGATTTTTGGATTATATTATAACCTGTAACATGTCTCTGCCGTACAAAAAATTAAGAATTAACAACAATTTCTACAGACAGCAGAGAAAGAGCGAGAGCGTCTACCTCAGCAGCAACAAATCTCGCATTCTCACATCTGTAGCGCTTAGCTTGATCTTTAACGTTAGGTCTTTCCTATTCTTGAAACAAAATTAATTCTTAAGGTTGATTCAATATTACTCTTAATGAAACACACACACACACAACATCAACAATGCTACAATGACAAAGTCGCTTATATTAAACATAAAACTTTTATGAACAGATAAGAACAAATAAGATCAGTGGCATAGCGTCTGGTTATGCAGGGTATGCAGGTGCATATGGGCCCCGGCAGTTTGGGGGCAACGAGGGAACGAATAGAGCCCTGCATGGGCCCGGCCCTTGTCCAACAGCTTTATGAGAATTCTTGGCCTGAGTCTGACTGGATCCCGTGTCTTCTCTCTCTCTCTCTTCCCCATTACACAGCTATTAAAATAGTTCAGTTTTGGTTTTTAATGGCAAAGGGTCATATTTCTTTTTGTTTCTTTATTAAGTTAATGGCCGTGATAGTCGCAGAACACCTAAACACACACAGTTAAGAGAATAACGCCCTGCTGGTGTCATTAAACCATTCTCTCATGTACAGCGTGATGCTCTCTCACCAGAGGAGTTCTTCCTGTAGCTCTGAGGTACTGCAGGAGACTCTTGGCGTGGTAGATGGTGGGGTGCAGCTCGGCATTGGGGCTCTGCCACTGTCTGTTCAGATCCTCCCCACTCAGAGAACAACGATGACTGCAGAGTGAAAACAAAGAAGATTGGAAATATGTGATTACAGATAAAGCGTGTGAAGAATGCTTGATGATTCAAATTTGTTACACATAAACGTTTAAGGCTACAACGTGGCCATAACATTGTTTTCAGATGCTGCATCTGAAGTGGCATTTAAGCATATTTACACAGACAGTTCAGAAGTGGCATGAATGCATTTACACAACAATTACAATTGTATAAATAAGATTAAAGGGTTTTAAACGGGCCTTAATGGGTTTAAATTATTTCTTTTTAAAAATGAAATGATACTCCAAATATACAACTAAAACCACCAGTAGTTGGTATTCAGTCATTCATTCAACCAGTTTGTGCAGCTATTTGTGCAGCTTGTGTGATATTGCTGAACTATATCATTTTGGGCCAGATGTGGTGCATTAAATGAGTTAATAATTTTAACAAGCCATTTTCCCCCCATAAATAATTGCATCACATTAACATCTTAAATTGACAGTCTTAGACATTATATAGTCATAAAATATTAAACCCACTATTTGGAAGTGATGAATGTAAGGGTAAATACTTTAAATCAGTATCATTAACACTACCAAAAACTTCCATTTGCAGAACCAAAATAGAACGTGGAGGTGATTTTTTTTGTTTGTTGACATACTTTCCATTGATGACGCCATCAGGGTTGAGCATGGGGATGATTTTGAAGATGTAGCTCTCTCGTAGACTTTGGGCTTGAGGACTGCAGCTCATGAGAAACTCTAGAGTGCCCTTCATCACCCAGCTAGAGTTAGTCTCTCCAGGATGCACCCGCGCAGACAGAAACACCACTGGACGGCTTTCTACAAACATTCACATTACAGTATAGCTAAGCGTGCCACACCTATTCACAGAGGCTGAAATGACAATCTCATTATTGACAGTTTGCATAAAAGAATGGATGGGAGAGTGCCTGAGTGAGCGCATGCAAGAATCCATAGGAGAGTGCCTCAGTGAGAGCATGCACAGGTGCATGCAAGAATGCATGGGACAGTGCTTGAATGAGCGAATGCGTAGGTGCATGCAAGAACGCATGGGACAGTGCTTGAATGAGCGCATGCGCAGGTGCATGCAAGAACGCATGGGACAGTGCTTGAATGAGTGCATGCGCAGGTACATGCAAGAATGCATGGGAGAGTGCTTGAATGAGCGCATGCGCAGGTGCATGCAAGAACGCATGGGAGAGTGCTTGAATGAGTCTATGCACAGGTGCACTCAAGAATGCATGGGAGAGTGCTTGAATGAGTCTATGCACAGGTGCACTCAAAGTGCATGCCACAGTGCATGACAGTGTATGTGAGAAAGTTCATCAGAAAGAGAGCATGAGAGTGAGTGTTTATGAAAGTGGATGCATGCATGAGGACGTATGTCAGAATTCATGCGAGTATGCATGTGGATGCATGAAAAGTGTTAATGAGCGTGAGCGTGCATGAGGATACATGTAAGAGTGTTCATGAGAGTGAGTGCATGTGAGCGTGCATGACATGTTAATGTTCACGAAACTGGGTGCATGTGAGCCTGCGTGAGAGCGTTCAAGTGAGTGTTCAGGAAAGCAAGTACCTATGAGTGTGTATGCAAGAATGCATGAGAATATACATATGATAGTGTTCATGAGAGTGAGTGCAATTAAGAGGGCATGCTGTTTCTTACCCAATGAACTGATAAGCTATACCGCTATGGCTGTAAGTTTATCAGAGATGTTCTTGTGTGCGTGATACATACTGAACTGGCTGATGTGGTCATTGCTGGAGGATTCTGGCATGGCTGTGATGGTGAGCAGGGGACAGCTGTTTCCTCCCAGCGTTTCACACAGATCATCCTGTCTGTAGTAGATCTGAGCAGTACGCAAAGCACTCAACTTCTGCAGATGCATCTAAACAATCGAGGAACAAAATCAAACAGAATCCTACTTTGCATCCTACTATACAGCGTACAAGATTAGGGTGATGATAATATCATGGTATATTAAAAAATGGCATATGCACTCTGATAGTATCCATTTTCTGAAGTATGCTTACTGGGCTAGCATTGCCATACTAAACGAGCTGTGCACAAAATCACTAGTCCACAGCTCCAACAGTAATACTAAATATTAAGGTAAAAAATGGCTACAGTACATCATAGTATACAATAAACAGTCTATATAGGACACAGCTCTATGCACCAAAACTGGTATACTCTGATGAACTGCACATCAGATGCATCAATTTAGGGAGGGTACATTTGTATAGTACCTTCAGCATTGAGCAGGTGTATGGGTAATGGTAGGCAAAGTAGCAAACATCATCTTTATGCTGAAAGGTCACAGTGAAGGTCAAGGTGAAGTACGATTTGCCCTTTTGACCCCCGGCTGCAATGGAGCTTCGTGAGAAATGATTCCTGGGTAGATAGGAATAGAGGTCAATTTGAATTTTTTTAAATCTTAACTGTATTTCCAATGCACGATAACCCACAAATCAATTTATTTTTAAAAACTAAAATATAATAGTAATGGGACAACATGGAAATGATGGTTCTTACTTGTAGTAACAGATGTCCGATCCTGTTCTAACCCAATGGGGGCTGCCGTTGATGGCGCCCTGTACAGAGTACATGAGCACTTGCATACCTGTCACACCAGAGAAGGAAATCAGAAATCTGACAAACACACTCTCTGAAGTTGAAGTTGGTTAGAGATGGGCTGACCAAGAACATGCAAATAGTGGAATATGGAACAGCAGCACCTAAACATACTCTACGTAAATACGTGCACACAATGGCTTTTAGCTCTAGAACTATTCATAACACTTAGTACTAGGTTACTTAATAATCCAGGTTAATGGCACAGACATGTATATGTGTTTGTGAACTTGAGTCGAGTTTGTTTCTGAACTAATGCTTGAAATGACCCACCATAATTGAATTGGCTGTTGGACTTCTCACAGTTGATTATGTTGAATTGATAACGAACTCCAGGACGCATATTGCCCACCTCGAAATAGAACCACTGGTGGTAGTGATTACTATTGATATCGGAGTTCAAGATCAAGTCATACTCAAACCTACCGACAGAAACAGGCAATACACAGAAATGAAAAAAAAAAAGTAACGGCTTCATTTCATGAAAAGCACATTTATACAACAAAAAAAGCTTATACTTTAATTTTGCACATACTTTCTGACTTGTACTGCTTTCCGTAGGTTTCCAGACTCAAACTTAGAGTTGAACTTCAGAGACTCGCCGTTGTCAATGACTGGACAACTGAAAGAACATTTTTATATCGAAGATTCAAGCGTTTTGAATAACTCAGAAAAACAAAAGACAATAGCCTGGGTGTGTCTGAAACTATAAATATATGTATTTTCCCCCTTTTTTAATTCATAATTCAATTCCTATCCAAAAAAAAAAAAAACTGAAAAGTGGCATTACTGTCAACAGTTAGTGTTTGGCCTGATATATACCTGAGGATATGATTAATTAGTATTGTTTCACATTGTGCAAAATGCAGCTCCATGATAGCAAATGGGTGTTCATTCCAAACAAAAAAGTAAATAAATAGTAAAAAATAAATAAATAAAAAACACAAAAATGTAAATAAAAATAATAAAAACTACAACACTTATTATTTTTAAATATAATTTTGTTTCACATGACTATAAAAATCTAAAATTCTTACCTATAAAAATAAAAAAATTATCTTACCTATATTCCATAAACTACCTTTCATTACTTTTATTTGATTAATATTGATTTTTGAATCAGTTTCCATAACAAAAAATGTGTAATGTTGTAATGTAAATGTGTTGTTGTTACAAAATTATATATTTTAGAAAACTGCAATAAAAATACTTGCCTACCCCTAATGTTAGTTTTTTAAATTAAATATTTGCTTGGTTATGTCTAAGCCCACTTGAATTTGTTTAGCTCATCCTAGCAGGACAGTTTACTTCGGTTTCTTGTGAACACTGACCTCTGATTGTCCAAGTCATACACGACTTTATCGAGGATGTCACTGGAATGAATGAGCCTCTCAATGTCCTGGAAAATCTTCGTTCTGTTGAAAAAGAATGTCTTAAGTGAATAGTTCATTGAAAAATAAAAAATTCTGTCGTTTTGTCAACTTACTTTCAACCATGGAGCACAAAATGAGACATTCTGATAAACCTTCTTTTCCATACAAACCAGGAGCTGTCTATAACTTACTTAATTTGGTCTGATCGTCACACAAAACTCTTCAGAAGATTGGGAATATAGTGATGGGGACAACTTTGATGCTTTTATGGTGTTTTTTAAACGTGACAACCCCTGGCATTTGTTGTATAGAAAAAGAGCAGTGTGAACATTCTGCTGAACATCTCCTTTTGTGTTCCACGGGACAAAAACAAAAAAACACATACAGGTTTGGAATATGGCATAGAACTGCTTTAAATAAGACTTTATTAAATAAGAATAAATAGTTCACACAATAAGACAAAAATGAGAATTAGCTGAATATGTACCATTCAAGATGTACGGTAGATGAGTTTGTTTCTTCATCAGATTTGGCGAAATGTAGCATTACATCACTTGCTCACCAATGAATCCTCTGCAGAGAATGGGTGCCGACAGAATGAGACGCCAAACAGCTGATAAAAACATCACAGTAAGTAATCCACACCACTCCAGTCCATCAGTTAACATCTTGTGAAGTGAAAAGCTGCATGCTTCTAAGAAATAAATTCATCATTAATATTTGTTTAACTTTAAACTGTCACTGCAGCCAAAATATGAGTCCATAATCCATAATAACGCTTCCTCCAGTGAAAAGTCCATCCTCTGTTGTCCTTTTACATCAAAATCCACTGACATATTTGTTCAGAAATGCTTTGCACCGTTTTGGCTTGCAAACGGTGCTTGATCTGAGCATATTTCTCTCCTGATTCAGATAAGACTACTTTTTCACTGAAGACAGCGATATGGATAAGACTCATATTTTAGCCACAAGTAAGGGTTTGAAGTCAAAAACACACAGCTTTTCAGTTCACAAGTCTTTAATTGATGGACTGGAGTGGTGTGGATTACTTGTAGATTATTGTGATGTTTTTATCAGCTGTTTGGACTCTCATTCTGACGGCACCCATTCACTGCAGAGGATCCATTGGTGAGCAAGTGATGTAATGCTACATTTCTCCAAATCTGATGAAGAAACAAACTCATCTACATCTTGGATGGCCTGAGGGTGAGTTATTTTTCAGCAAATTTTCAGTTTTATGTGAACTATTCCTTTAACATTTCAAGTACAGTATTTCACAGCAAAAAGGTAGTAAACCATTTGTGTAGTACCTCTGCACACCATAAACCCTCTCTAGAATGGGCTCGCGGAGGTTGGGAGCCACATGCCCAAAGTAATCTGGATAAGCCACTTCTGTGTAGGCGGGTACTGAGCGGGTGCTCTTCACCATCTCTAAGTAAAGGTCAGGGTCGTGCAGCGGCAGCAGTGCTGCGGTGTCTGGCACTTCCAGCACCGCTTGCTCCCCGCCCTCCTCCTGAGGCCCATCCACAGAGTCTCCATTCACGCCAGCATCTAGAACCAGGCGGCCCAAACTACAGACCAGATCGGGGTCCGCTGTGCCCTCTGGCCTTTTTGATATGGAAATGCTGTCCAGCTCCAGAGGTGATTCATCTGACTTGGGCGTCAGAAGGTCCTCTCGCAGTGGACGTCTGTTTTGAGGCCCCAAGGAGCTCGGCGTGGTGGGAATGATGATGGGACGATGAAGCTCTGAGTTAACGCTTGATGGAGGGTTGATGGATCTGGGGCTTTCAAAGTCATCCTCCTGAGAACAAAACAGAAAGTGATCATCCTTGATGATTAAGAGAGGGACAGTCACGTTACAAAAGTTAAGCTATTATTTAGGACAATAATTTTTGTGTCTGCTATTTTGCAATCAATGGCATTTTTATTGCCTTATTATCATTTAATCAGAAGTGTCCTCACCTCAAAATTCTCACTGAATTCCCGACAGAAATACTCGTAGGCTCTGAGCTCATCGAACGGACGTGTATTCACCTGTATGGGCCGCAGTTTTCTGATATCTGTCTCTATGTCATCATCATTCTGCAATGCATAACAAACATCAATTATAAAATCAGTTTTTTGATTGCTCTTTTACAAATAATCTGAACCACATTTAGGCCTATGAGTAGAAACAGCAGATCATTGTATAGGATTGTGTAAATGCTGTGTGATAGAACACCATCCTGTGGGAACATATGCTTTTAATATTTTCAGTCTTCAATCTTCTCATACTGTGCAACATAGAGTCATAGTTTCATATGCAAGGCTGAACTACATCCTATGTTTTTGATAAGAACTGATAAACAAGTACATGGTGCACCCGGGAACTGGGACGCATGCCAATGCTTGAGCAGGCAGAGAGGGAAATATACGCAGTTGTGATTTCTGTGTTCTTGGCCACTTCTCCTCTTCTCATGGGCCGCTTCTCATGTGACACTTGACTAGTAAGCGACATTAATAAAAGACTCTTCACCTCCACCCCGGACTCCCGGTCTCTTCATTCAGGATCCAACAGTCTCATCAAATCTGGGTTAAAGAATTAGTTAGCAACAGACCGGTATATCTTCCAAACAATGAGCTGGCTGATATTTGGTCATTTAAAAATTATTATAATCAGCCGATAACCGTTTCAGGCTTGGAAGTACTAAAAACTGAAAAAAAAAAGAAAAAAAGTAAGATAAATTGAAATATTAAAAGAAAACTAACAAAAATGACAAAGGCACATAATAAAATAACTAAGTAAGTTTTTTAATTAATTAGTCAAATTAATTACTTTAAATTACTTCAACTAAAATTAACATGAAAACAGAAAATGTAAAAATAAAAGCTAATTCAAAATATTAATAAATACTAATACACTGTATTTGTACTGTACTTCACAAAAAATGCCTAAAAGTTCCTTAAAGAAAATTATATCATTAAATTATATTATTAAGCTATTAAAATTGTATTATTACATTAATCAAAATTGGGGTGAGAAAATGTATACATATTTTATATTTATTTATTTTTAATCATTTGAAAATAAGAGGGATCATGAAAATTGTTATTTTTCATTTAGTATGAAATTAGGCTAATAATAGTAATATTATTATTTAGTATTTCATGAATAAGCTACTTCACAGATGGTTACATACACTCCACAAGATAAATAAAAATTATACAATAAATTTGTATTATTAAGCTATCAAACTGTATTATCACAACAGCACTCCAACCGTTCCACTGTTTGTATCACTCCGCTTGCAGTATTTCTCACAGAAAGTGTCATGGTGGACGCCCAAATCCACTATCATTTTATAAATAATACTGTTTTTGTGTCACAGAATGTAGTTTTAAGAGTTTTTAGGCGAGAATGTACTTGTTAGGACTTCAAATATGCGGTTTCTTAATAAAGATAACGTCTATTTGAAAATAGTTTTAGTTACATTATTCCGCCATTAAATGGCGACAAGAGACTGTTTTTATGAGTGAGTCAGCAGTAAAGACTTTTGTATTGAAAGAGACTGAAACAGGGTTGTAAACAAGGAAGTTATTTTTACTTTCTACAACAGCTTGTAAGACGCAGCCAACAAACACACTGTTCAGCGCTGTCATCAGAAATCACCCTTAACAGATGAAAGGACAGTACGACAAAGATATCGCTTTCCTCAGCGGACATTCAAACTCATGTTTTATTGTGAATATGAGATTGAGCTGAAGAATGAATGCTGGATCAGATGCAGGTAATCACACTCGCTCAGTCAATCTCTCTCTCATAATACTCTACATATAATACAGAGAGCTTTTAATACAGTGATACAACAAGCTTTCAATGAAGCAACTCAACGTTCCTTCGTTACTAAAGTTCTAAAGTGACGTTTTCGAATTAGTAACGGATCTTGAGCTCAGCTGTTAAACTGTCAAACTGAGATTTGAATCTGTGGCGGAAGGAAGTAGTTCTGCACAAAAGAGCGTTTTAAAAGACACTCCGTTGTTGTTTTTCTTATGTATTTACACACTTGTGCCGTCGAACTGTTGTATAAACACAATATCACACTCGTAGCCATGTAATACGGCTGTATATCAGCACGCTGTGATTACCTGCGGCCGAATCACAGCCGTTCTGATATTACTCAAACATGTCCCTTGAGATTCACCAATATAAAATCATTATATTGGCCATCAGTCATCCTGTCCTGTAGATGTTGGTCGGCTGACCACTAGAATTTTAGTGAAGTTTAATGAGATCATAATACCTGTGTTTTGTGACCGGTTTCGTCCTCCTCATATTCCGTGTCATTTTCTGTGTCGACCTCCGTGGCTTCATTCTCATCAACTACATCATCCACTAACACCGAAGACAGAGATCCGTTACCACTCACGTCAAACATCACTGACAACCAACATTTAATACCAGTTTCTAACACTGCGTACAAAGAAGTGAGTGGGGGGGACATGAAACAGAATTTGCAACCAATTTTACTTCTGTAAGGAGACATAAATAAGTGTGTTTTACCTCCAGGCGGCTGGTTGTACAGCTGCGCCACTGGTCCACCAGCTGGTATGTGTGGTAGCAGGTGGTGAAAGACACTTTTAATAGTAGGCAGTGGTAGGCGGTTCTTTGGAAAGCACTTCCTCATAATTAGGCTGGAGGTATTGACCAGTGGATCCAGTGTCCGGACAGGCAGGCACTCCTGAAACACATCACAGTTATATCACTTTATACTGTATACTTCCATGAGAGTAAAAATGAAATACAATTTTATCCAACACTTTCATACAGTGGATGTGTTGTAAAGGATCCTCATCCCATTGGCATCAATTAAGGCCTTCCTGCCAAGCTTAATGTTAGTGAGGTTTTTGATGCATCCCAGAATGCTCTTGCGGATGACCACATGGCAGTGGCGTGTATCATTGCGGTGCCAATCTTGGTAGATTGCGAGTAGCGTGGGAAGGTATCCTCTGTCCACTGCCCGACAGGCATTCATTCCTGAAGAGCACACTCACAAGAGAGCTGTGATAGATGGCACTAACTGAGCTGCAACAACATGTGTTGTACTAGCTGTATATATACTGTATATACTGTACCGTTAAAAAATGCTGGGGGTCGGTACGTTTTTTTTTTGTTTATGCTCTATATTTAAACATATTTTAAAATGTAATTTTTTCCTGTGATGTAAAGCTGAATTTTCAGCATCATTCCTCCAGTCTTCAGTGTCACATGATCCTTCAGAAATCACTATAATATGCTGATTTGCTGCTCAAGAAACATTTCTGATTATCTTGAAACAGTTGTACTGCTTCATATTTTTGTGGAAACCGTGATACAGCTTATTTCAGGATTTTTTGATGAATAGAATGTTTAAAAGAACAGAAATAATTTGAAATAGAAATGTTATTTTACGACGTGAAAGCCTTTACTGTCAATTTTGATCAATTTAATGTATTCTTGCTGAATAAAAATATTAAATACTGACCCCAAACATATATAGAATATATAACAGTAATATTTAATATAAATATAAATAAATAATAAAATAAATAAATATAATATTATATTATAATAAATAAATAAAATATAATATATAACTCATGAATTTTGTATAAAAAGGTAATTCATTCTTAATTCTTGACAAATAAATAAGGAAGATAAAGGGGTAAAAATATGCCCAATAATATAATACTTGGAATATTTCCAAAAATCAATAGTAAAACAATAATACATTTTATTTGTATGGACATTAAGACACTATTTTCATTCTAATTAAGCACTATATCCATGTATATTTTCATTGCCATAATGTATCTTTATGATTGATTGATTTTTTTTTTTCATTTGTGTGTGTGTGTTATTCCCATTATTCTTATTACTGTAATAAGAATAATGGGAATAAACAGTGCCTAAATTAAAAGTAGTACAACAAACTACCCTGATTTCATCACCCTTACAATTTAAATAACACAATTTATATTTGTATGTCTTTCTTTGTATTTTGGTCATATTAACTTGTTCTTGACAGGCTGTGTGACAATCATCCAAGCAGGCATCTTACCAGACTTCAGTAATGCCGCCAGTGTGTCCAAAGCCACCCTGTTTTGGAAAAGACCAAATGAATTAATCGAATCAATCAAACAAATAAAGAAAAAACAACAACAAGTGAATCACATTTTTTGTCGTCACCACATATTTGGTGACCAGTACCATTCTTGTAACAATTATATGTTTCTCAGATCTGGTAAACATGAACACACATGACATACTTCAGCAGAGTGGTGCTCTTTTTGCCGAAGGGTCCGATGATTTCGAACATGATCTCCAAAGCGCCACTCTTTCCCAGCGACACTGCATTTACCACTACAAGAAAAGACAATTTCACGAATGCCTCGCTGTAGTGATGCACTAAAGACACGTAATCCTTATTGTAAATGCACTACAGAGCACATAAAGTGAGTGAACGTACAGTTGCTTGAGTAGACCCGAAGCACCTGAAGGCACGGCAGCAACAGCTTGTAGTTCTGCAGATTATGCTTCACTAGATTCAAAGTCACATTCAGAGCCCCGTTCAGATGCGCTTTTACGCCAAACTTCCTGTCTGAAGAGGAAGTGATGTCACTGGGAACTGTTCATTTGTCCACAGATTCAAACAGATGAAAAGATAAATCTATATTCACAAGAAAATGTTTGGATTGTACCAAATCTAGTGTTTGGCAAAGCTAAATCAAGAGTAGTTCTGGTGTCCTCGTACCTTTGAGGCCGACTTTGCTCAGTAGAGAGTGAATGTGAAGCATTAGTTCCTCATTGGCCGGAGGGTCTTTGCTGGAGCTCACCAGCAGCTGCAGCAGAATGGCTGTTCCTCCTTTAGACACAAACACCCCGGTCCTGCGGCCTCCACCTAAACAAACACAGCAGCAAGATCACGCCTGCTTTCATATTTTCACATTTCATTTGAATTTGAATTTTATTTAAAGTTTTTGTATTTTATGTAATTTGTATTATTTTTATATTTCTATTCAGCTTTAATTTTCTTTCTTTATATCAGTTTTAGTCATTTTTAATTTTTAGTTTAGTTTGAATTTTTTTTAAGTTTAACCCCGCAAAGCCTGACATATGAAATAATCTAACAAAAATCATATTTTTTGAAATGGAAAAGTGTTTTGAACCTTTAGACAAAATACAAACAAACAAAAACAAAACAAGCAAACAGATAAATGTGTTTTTGTCGAGTATCATATTTAATACATCAGGCGTTTATGGCTCATAAAGTATGATATAGTAAAAATAAAGGGCTCAGACTTGAGGTGGTTAAAAAAAACACCTCAGTTTTATTCAGAGGCCCAAACTGAGCAAAATATACAATTCGGTGCAGTTGCTGATATTTATATGACCAAAAATTAAGAAATTCTGATAGCTTGTAATTTAAATCAATGAAATCTTTATAACAGTATAGCAGATTATTTACTGTACATACAGTACATGCATAACTATCAGTCACTCTATATCTCCCAATAATATGTCTTAGTAAGATGATATTCAAATGCTTAGTTTTATGATCAAAGCTCTATAGTTTTTATTGTGGGGCAAAACATTCAATGCAACGCAATTCAATGATGACTGAGAAATAAAACAAATAAATGACCCTCAAGAGCCTGATGATCATATTTAAAACAATTTTTTCCAAAAAAACCCCAAAAAACTGATGAATATGTATAATCAAGTAAATCTAAGCTGCTTTAGTACAGTAAGTGTTTTTGAAATATTACTACCAATATAAAAGTTAATGGTATAAATTGTGTATTTGATCATGATGGTAAGAGGCCTTAGAATTTTGGGTATCAAATGATACAGGATGCTTTTCAGGGTTAAGTTTGGCATCTAATATTAACATAATAGTTGTATTATTATAACAGCTGTTTATTAGTACTTAAAGCAAATGAATTAATTCATAGTTAATTCAATAGTTTATTGAAGCAAAAGTCATAGTTAATGGTTTGTTAATAGTGAGAATTGGACCTTAACATATAGCGTGACCAATATTTGATTTAATTCTATTTTTTCAGCTTTATTTCAATGAACAAAAACAAATTATAACAGTTTTAGTCAACAATAACAACACTGAAACTCACCCACAGTCAACAGTTCATTCAAGATAGCGAGGATATTGAGAGTGGTCTGCATGTCCTGTGTATTCTGGAGAAAAAACAAGTGGATTAGCAGCTGAAAAGCACTTCAACTTGAGCTGCGATGAAACGGATGTGATTAAAGTCATCAGTACCTCCAGAGACGACAGAATGACCTCCATCCCGCCAGAGCCTTTAGATGTCACCTCCCTACAGGTCTTCTCTGAAACATGACCAAACATACTCTTAACACACCACCCATGATTCAACTGGTGTGTTTCAATTACAATAATCAAAAACACATTCCAACAATAAAGGGGCATAATCTATGATGACTATAGATCTGTTTATCCATATTTTCTCATAACTGATCATTTGATGGCTTTATTGATTTCTCATATTATTGTTGAGTACCACAACTGGGCCCCTATACATCAAAGTATAGGAACAAGTCATGTTAACTTAATTAACCCTGCTCAGTGACTAGTTTATTCGTTTGAACTGGTGACCTTCAGATGACTAGACCACTAAACTACCACCATACAGTAGGACTTGCATTTTAGGTTCAATTCAGTGAGAAGTTTAGCATTATGTGTTTTTATTTTGTCCTGAAACATTTTACACATTTAAAATCCAGTAGCCATGTAGCATTCAAGAAATGTCTCCTTGGCAGAGAGCTGAGAACATAAGCGGTAAAGAGCCTTTTATGACACAGGCCTTGAATAACTGAAATGTTTTAGAATGGCATTCGGCCAACAGAGGTGTGTGTGTGTGTGTCTGTGTGTGCGTTTGTGTGTCTGTGTGTGTGTGTGTGCGTGTGTGTCTGTGTGTCTGTGTGCGTGTGTGTGCGTGTGTGTCTGTGTGCGTGTGTGTCTGTCTGTGTCTGTGTCTGTGTGTGTGTCTGTGTGTGTGCGTGTCTGTGTCTGTGTGTGTGTGTGTGTGTCTGTGTGTGAGGATCTGCCTCAGTAACAGCTGAATCATAATTTTGCATTATCGGTAGCCTATTAGTAGCCTAATTCAGGCTATATGGAGGCCTAAATAAAATATTAAAAATAATTCTATGCTTAGATCTCCTGAACAAAATGAATACTTTAATTACGGGGGTTTCATTAAATTGATAAAAAGTGACAGTAAATACATTTATCTTTTTTTTAAAGCAGTTTCTATATAAATATGAAGCAGAACAACTTTTTTCAACATTAATACTACTACTACTACTAATAATAAATATTTATTGAGCAGCAAATCAGCATATTAGAATTAGATATATTATATTAGGATCAGAAATTTTTAAACTTATTCAAATGGAAAACAGTTATTTTAAATTGTAATATTTCACAATATTACTTTATAATCAACATTTTTTTTTCAAAAGGTGAGACATCCCATTTTGGTGTTTGCATCAAATTTTATTTACATAAGTGATTTTATATACATAGAAAGCATATTAAATGCAACTAAAGTGTCTATTTTTAATTTTGAAATAACTTTTGTGAAAATAAAATGTCAAAATATGGGTGAAATAATGCTCCATATTCATTCAGCGTAACACATATATTTATGCAAACATACTTATTCTGACCTGTACTTATTAAAATATATAAAAGAAAAAGTACTCATACTAAATTTGATTATATTTTAAATTATTAAAACTTCTTGTTGACAAAAGGGTAAAACCTAGTGGTTAAGGATATTGGAAAGATTGGTAAAATGGCAATGCATTAGTTTTTGGGGGGCTGCACTGTGATCCTTAAATAGAGTCTTTTAATGATTCTTGTTCTAAATATGCCTGACAAGATTTTTTTGGTATATAAACTATTGTTACACTGAATTACATTTTTTTCTGTAAATCATGGTAAAAATAGTCATTAGTCAATAGTCATTAATGTGCGAAAAAAATAAAGCTGTATTAAACTTTTATTGTTCTGATGAAAATCTCTTTGAGAGAGAGAGAGAGAGAGAGAGAGAGAGAGAGAGAGAGACCTCTAGGCTAAACCTTTGACAAAAATATTGACGTATGTTGACAGGTCCTAAAAATAGAGCACAAAGTGCGATAGAAGCATCTGTAAACTCAACATGTCTTTAGTGACAGACTAAAGACCACACAGTCACGTTAAAAAACAACTTGAGAAACATCACAAGAAATAAAGCAGTCAAGAACATTATAACCCTGCGCTGGAACTTCTATAATCAACACCTCGTGAAGAGTAAGAAGTTTGGCTGCCGTTAAATATCATCGAGTGTGCTTGAGTCATGCATGCCAAGATCCCTCTTAAATGACAGAGAGACACAGCCGCTCCATCTACTATTAACAGCAAACAAACTTGGTACATATCCCAGCATGGATGTACACACACACACACATAAATAAAAAGTGCTGTGCCAATCAGAAAGTGGTGACACGGCAGAAGGCTGGACAGTACACATCAGGCTGAGGCAGCGCATGCTTTCAATCACTCTCAACTCTCCAATGGACACGGAGTAACCGCAGAGATCAGAAAAAACCTGAACGCATTTCAAAACGGAGCCAAGTATAGACTAACAAGATCAGCCCCAACTAAATGGCAAGAACATGCTAAGAAATTTCAAACGAAACTTTTCTTTTTTGATCTTTAATTCATTTAATTGCCCCGAGTTCATAAATTAATTAAAATGTAACATTTATGCAACCGGAAGTACTGTTTTGCTTTCTTTATCTGCTTTAGAATTGAACTGAAAAAATAAATGTTATTCATATTTTTTTTAGTTATTAATAAAAAAAAAATAAAAA